>NC_042619.1:385516892-385809396 GCF_901001135.1 Rhinatrema bivittatum | reverse complement strand
CCATACAACAGTGACGATCATTCTAGTTGATGACTTGATGCTCCGTAACTCTCTGTTACCCATCACAGCGCACAGACAATAGATTTTTTTTTGTTTTCAATTTTACGGTGAAGGTCGCATATAAAAGTGAAGATCTATAAAGTTACTTTTAAAAAATATGGTGCTTAGTCTTGTACCCTGAGTTTGGGGTGCCTGAAAGGCAATAAGGCAGAAAGAAAAGATGTCCCTGAATACAAAGGTCTTGCTATTGATGAGATGGCAGCACAGACAGGTAGAGTCTCTGCCGTTGTTTGTATTCTCTGATGAAACATTCTGCTCAACTCTAATTATTAACTATTTTCCACTAAACCTCTGACCATATGGTTAAAGCTGCAATGTCAACATTTACACTGGACCAGTGTGCAAATCAGGGAGTTGAGACACGACAAAGTGATTACCATTTTGGTAGCCTGCGATAAACAACTTGCTTACAACATTGCTGAAAGGGAAATGGTTTGGGATATCAGTGGCATTATCTTAGTAAACACTGCCTCACTGATAAACATGTTTAAAGAATAAAACAAAATCATGTGCCTGTAGTGGCATAAACAGAGCTGTGAAACAAGTACCCTACTATGTTGTTTGAAGCTCTGTTTGCAATGATAGTCTGGTTGCAGTACAGTCCCAGAACCGGCTGGATCACCCCCAGATGCCACAAGTTCCTCAGCAGTAGGAACACCGTCCCTGGGCTGGCCTTAGGTGTGCAGGTCAAAGTTAAAGTTGAATGGTGGGAAAACACTGATGGCACTAGTTTATGACGTCTGCACAGTTGGATACTTAAGACCCAGCCGTGCCTCCCTTCACTGCCTCAGCAACAGGTCTACCTGCCTTGTCTGCAATGAGTGGTGCTATTTCTTAACCTTGCCATGTCTCGCTGTCCCTATGTCTTCCCTTGCCATGTTCTTGTCTTGCTCTGCCTCATTTGTCTTCCTTCTTGCCTCACTCTAGCCTGCCATCTCATGTTTTGCTGATGTTGTCTGTCTTGCCTGCCGCCAGGTACTGACCTCTGCTAAGGACCTTAACAACTCCCTTGTCTGCTGTCTGATACTGACCTCTGCTACAGATCCTGACTACTCTCTTGCCTGTCGCCTGGTACTGATCTCTGCCACAGACATTGATTACTCCTTGTATCTCTGCCTGCCCTCACCTTGGCCTGAACTCTGACACTGTTCCTTGCTGCCTGCCCTCACCTCGGTGTCAAACTGGACCCTGTCCCTTCGCTGCCTTCTGACTGCTGCCTGTACCTGGACTCTGTCAGACCACCTGCCTTAAGGGACATGCGCCTAAGTGTTGCCAACCCCCAGCAACCCAAGAGCTCAACCTGTGGGGAAAGGAGCTGATATAGGTGACGGCATGGCCTAGTAGGTTCACCTTCTAGACTGCATCAACTACACCACAGTTCAAGGGCTCAAATCAATGACAGTTTGCTGAGGCTGAGCTTAATGGATTTGTCTCCAGCTCAGGCTATTTCTAGTTTGGCATTCCATGTCCAACAGCAGCAAAATCAGCTTGGCAACATGATTGGCATTTTTCAATGTACTTGACTCTTAAATGTAATTATTATAGTAGAGAGTTTAACTTACTGATGTATTAGATATCAGATTAGTATAGGGTTTTTAACATGAAATTGTGTTTTTCTCCATCTCTATTTTGATTTAATTTAATTTTAAATTATTTTATTATAGTTTTTTGGTTTTACGTCAGTTTATGCTTAAACTACACAAATTTAGCTAATGTTTTTTTTAACTATTCTTTATTACTTTCTATGATTTGATTTTATCTATTTTATTTTATACCACTGTAAACCGTTTTGGTCAATATATATTGTTAAAGACGGTATAGAAATACCATAAATAAATAAAATAAAGAAATGTCTGATTGTCCTGAATGTAGTCTATGCGGCTTCCCACCCCTGCACTCGCAATGGGATCTCCCCCAGTCGCTCTGATTTGGCAAGTTGCCCCATGCCGCACTTCCTCCTGAGACCGAAGTATGACGGAGACCCCAAGGGATGCAGAGGACCAGTCCACCAGTGCACTTTGAACTGGCAGCCAGTTCCAAAGCAATTTCAGCAGTTGGGTGGCCCAGACCTAGCCTGGGCATCACTCTCTGGGTGCAAAATGATCATCTCATGGGGATCCTAGACAACTTCCTCCATCAGTTTCGACTGATTTCAGATGAGACTGGTTGGGCGTCGTCCGCTGACATGGAGCTGCTTTGGATCTAACAAGGTAATCGCACCATGAGTGACTGTGCCATACAGTTTCATACCTTAGTTTCCAAGGTGAAGATGGCCATCTTCAGGCAAGGCTTTGTGAAGCGTATAAAGGATGAGTTGGTAGGCCGGGACATACTGCCGATGTTAGAGAATCTCATTACCCTGGCCATACAGGTGGATCTTCGATTTCAAGAATAAGCCAGGAGAGAGGATATCCCCCATTGACCTTTCTGACTGGATCCCAAGTTCCAGCAGCAGAATCAGCAACTACCATCTCCTCAGAGGAGCCTGTGCGACTGGGCAGATCCTACATCACCAAGGAAGAAAAACAGAAGTGTAGGCGACTCAATATCTGCCTCTACTATGCAGCCCAGTGGTATTTTGCCTGTTATTGCCCCTAAAAAGCAGGAAACTACCAAGCCTAGGGTGAGTTGGAGAGGCAACCCTCAGTCGACTTTCCACCTCCCCTCATACTTATGCCATCTCATCTCCTCTATGGGGATACCATGTACAAACTGAGGCTTTTCTGGATTTGAGAGCTGGTAGAAATTTCATAGTGAAGTCTTTGGTTCACCAATATAATCTTCCTAACACCACAATGGTGAACACCTCTGCCTGGTCAACTATCCTTGGCTACCTTATCTCCCATACTTCAGACAAAGCTATTACACTGGGAGAGTATTTCCTTCTATGTGTTACCCAGGACTGTCAATCCCATCTATCTATCTTGGACTGCACTGCCTCATGCTCCACAACCCATTTATAAATTGGGGAATGTTATAAACTGCCCGCTGGGGATCCTCCTGCCAAGAACATCATCCCCCTCATCTCCTTCCACCGCTCACGTTAGCTCAGATGGCTACCCCAGATTTGCTGGGTCTTCCTCCTCAGTATGTGGCCTTTACCAATGTGTTCAAGTAAACAGCAAATGGAGACCCTACCACCTCATAAGCCATACAACTGCTCAATTGAGCTGTTCTCAACTAAGATGCCCCCTAAAGCAGAATCTATCCACTTTCCGCTTTGGAGACCAAAGCCATGGGTAACTACATCCAAGAAAATCTGAAGCAGGATTTTATCTGCCCTTCTTCATCTCTTACAGGGCAGAATAGAACAGAAGAACATGCCATACTGGGTCAGATCAACGGTCCATCAACCCCAGCATCCTGCCTCCAACAGTGGCCAATCCAGGCCATAAGAACCTGGCAAGTACCCAAAAACTAAGTCTATTCCATGCTAGTAATTAGGGATGTGAATCGTTTTTTGACAATTAAAATATCGTCCGATATATTTTAAATAGTCAAAAATCGTTAGAGGCGCGATACAATAGGAATTCCCCCGATTTATCGTCAAAAATCGTAAATCGGGGGGGGGGGGGGGGAAGGGAGGGCGGGAAAATTGGCACACTAAAACAACCCTAAAACCCACACCGACCCTTTAAATTAAAACGCCCACCCTCCCGAACCCCCCCCAAAATGTTTTAAATTACCTGGGGTCCAGTGGGGGGGGGGGGTCCCAGTATGATCTTCCACTCTCGGGCCACGGCTGCGTTAATAGAAATGGCGCCGGCACTACCTTTGCCCTGTCATATGACAGGGCAAAGGTAGCGCCGGCGCCATTTTGGTTCCTGTCCCCCAACGTCACGAGCACAGGAGATTGCTCCCGGACCCCCGCTGGACCCCCAGGGACTTTTGGCCAGCTTGGGGGGCCTCCTGACCCCCACAAGACTTGCCAAAAGTCCAGCGGGGGGTCCGGGAGCGACCTCCTGCAATCGGGCCGTATTGCCATATTGCAAAATGGCACCGGCCATATAGCAATATGTAGCGCCGGCGCCATTTTGGTTCCTGTCCCCCAACGTCACGAGCGCAGGAGATCGCTCCCGGACCCCCGCTGGACCCCCAGGGTCTTTTGGCCAGCTTGGGGGGGCCTCCCGACCCCACAAGACTTGCCAAAAGTCCAGCGGGGGTCCGGGAGCGACCTCCTGCAATCAGGCCGTATTGCCATATTGCAAAATGGCACCGGCCATATAGCAATATGTAGCGCCGGCGCCATTTTGGTTCCTGTCCCCCAACGTCAAGAGCGCAGGAGATCGCTCCCGGACCCCCGCTGGACCCCCAGGGTCTTTTGGCCAGCTTGGGGGGGCCTCCCGACCCCCACAAGCTTGCCAAAAGTCCAGCGGGGGTCCGGGAGCGACCTCCTGCAATCGGGCCGTATTGCAAAATGGCGCCGGCCGTATGGCCATATTGCCATATGGCTGGTGCCATTTTGCAATACGGCAATACGGCCCGATTGCAGGAGGTCGCTCCCGCAATCGGGCCGTATTGCCATATTGCAATCGGGCCGATTGCAATATGGCAATACGGCCCGATTGCTGGACTTTTGGCAAGTCTTGTGGGGGTCAGGAGGCCCCCCCAAGCTGGCCAAAAGTCCCTGGGGGTCCAGCGGGGGTCCGGGAGCGATCTCCTGCGCTCGTGACGTTGGGGGACAGGAACCAAAATGGCGCCGGCGCTACCTTTGCCCTGTCATATGACAGGGCAAAGGTAGTGCCGGCGCCATTTCTATTAACGCAGCCGTGGCCCGAGAGTGGAAGATCACACCGGGACCCACCCCCCCCCTGGACCCCAGGTAATTTAAAACATTTTGGGGGGGTTCGGGAGGGTGGGCGATTTATTTTAAAGGGTTGGGGTGGGTTTTAGGGTTGTTTTAGTGTGCCGGTTTTCCCGCCCTCCCCCGATTTACGATTTAAACGATTTTAAAAAAAACAAAACCGCGACGATCAGATTCCCTCCCACACCCCAGCCAAAATCGATCGTTAAGACGATCGATCACATGATTCACATCTCTACTAGTAATAGCAGTGGCTATTTTCTAAGTCAACTTAATTAATAGCAGGTAATGGACTTCTCCTCCAAGAACTTATCCAATCCTTTTATAAACACAGCTACACTAACTGCACTAACCACATTGGATCTGACTGTAGTCACAGCCTCCTGGACTTGTCATAACATGGCTTGTGCCAAGATTTGTTTGCCCACTGTTGGCGCAGACCTCAGGGCCCTGTCCACGAGGTTGCATTTATTGTGCCATTGCAAGACGGCCTCATGATTACATTGCTCTCAACTCATTTTTTTATCCTCAGTAAAAAAAAAAAAAAGCATTCTTAGGAGTCTAACATGGGTGGGGAAGAAAACTACAAGCATATATTAAAATGTCAAATTCTAACATTGGGGACAAGATAAAATACTTTTGTAATTTTTTATCTGCATGTTTACCTGATCTATAAACACAAACTAGGCAGGTAGTTCATGTTTGTAGATCATGAAAGTTTGTTTTGGCTCAAAAGTGCAAGTGTAAATTGCTTATTGGGCATCCAATTGAAAATATAACCCAGAAAGACAGATGTTTTAGGGGGTAATTTTGTAATAACCCATATAAAATTTGAATCAGAAACAAGCACTAGTTATACCAATTTTTAAAGAGAAAGTGCATGTATATTTTCCCTTTGAAAATGATCATACCAAAATTACTTGCACACAATTGCACCTGCTAATCCGTGTGTAGGATATTTTTCAAGAAAATTTGGGGCAGATTTCTAATCCTACGCATGCAGGGTACATTTGTGTGCACTGCCCAGCGCGCACAAATGTACACCCGATTTTATAACACGCGCACACTGCCGCGCGCATGTTACAAAATCCGGGGTCGGCGCAGGCAAGGGGGTGCACACTTGTGAACCTTGCGCGCGGTGAGCCCTAGGGAAGCCCCGATGTTTTTCCCCGTTCCCTCCAAGGCCGCTCCGAAATCGGAGCAGCCTTGGAGGGAACTTTTCTTTCACTCCCCCCAACCTTCCCCTCCCTCTCTCCTATCTAACCCACCCCCCAGCCCTACCTAAATCCCCCCTATCTATTTATTTATTTTTTATGCCTGCCTCTTGCAGGCGTATCTTGCGCATGCCGGCTAGCTGCCGGCGCGCCAACTTCCGGGCGCAGCCGCTATGCAGGATGTCTCGGTCCCGCCCCTGGATCGCACCACGCCCATTACCCTGCCCCCCTTCCTGCCCCTTTTTCAAAGCCCCGGGACATATGCGCGTCCCAGGGCTTGTACGCGCCACTGAGCCTATGCAAAATAGGCTCGGCGCACACAGGGGCAGGTTTTCGGAGTTACGTAAGTAACCCTTTGAAAATCTACCCCTTTATGTGCATCTTTTGGAAAATTGAAAAATATTCATGTAAGTGCAAACCCCCTTCCCTGTTGCATTCCTGGGCATGTCTCTGCTCACTGTGGGTGCACTTTCCTGCACACAGGCTATGTGCGCAGAAGTTTGCCCATATGTTGGGCAGAAAATTTTAAAACAGACTGTTTTCATGGATAAAGAACTATTTTACCCACAGAAATGTCTTTGAACATTTCCCTCCTTCCTTCTTTTGTCACTAGCTTCATTTTCCTAAAAGACATGAGCAGCATTATGTCAGCTGAACAGGCAATGTTCCCTTTCATTTACTACAGTAGTACTAATCAAAGTTTCTGCTTGTCTTCAGAATGCTTACTTTCTGTTTTAGTCAAGTTAAAATCACAAGTTTTTCTAAGAATTCAACATTTTCCTTTATTCTGCAAGAACAGCTTTCACAGTATTGATCCACTATAGCAAGGTTTCCTATAGCAAGTTAATTGAGTTCTACTTGTTATGACCGCGGGGCCTTAAGGTCCTGTTATGAAAGCGGAGGTGCGGTCGCCTACTCCTGGGAGATTATGAGCCCTTCGTCCATAGCATGGCTTAGGGAGGAGCCCCAAGATACACTGTGGGAGGTAAGTGTGTACAGGCATGGGCAGAGCAGGAACAAGGCTGGACTGGAAACAAGGCAAGGAACGCCAAAAACTGAAGCAATATGCAGGCTCATCCCTCCATTGGACCTACATGCACCAGTGAGACCCAGCAATGCAATGCTGGTCTCAGGAGTAGCCTTCCAGCCAATCTGTAGCCCTTCTGGACTCGCCGCTTGGGAACGAGTGTGTGAGGCCAAATGGCGGCTGAGGGCAGGAACAAGATGAGACATGGTACTTGGCTCGAACTATGCTTGGACGGCTTGAACAAAGGACTCAAGAGAAGACTTGACAGACACGGAAGACAGGATTCTTGAAGACTCAGACGAGGATTCAGAAACTTGGAAGTCTCAGGCAAGGATTCAGGATTCAGGCATTAGTACTGGGTGAGTACTGCATTGCAGCATGCCCTACACAGCCGCCCATGGCTGGTTATGGACCATGCCAGAAGCGAACTCCAGGCGAAGCAGTGGAAATTGAAAATGGAAACATGTCAAAGATTCAGGAGAGGCCTACACCGAGGCATATTCTACACAGTTGCCTGTGGCTGGTCACGGTCCATGCTGAAGTGGAGCAGGTTCTGACAGAGTCCTGGGCATGGACAGAAGCAGGAACAAGGTACTCTGAAGACCGGGACAGGATTCAAGACTCAGAACTCAGGAGCAGACCTCAGCATTAAAAACAAGGGCCTTCCAGAGATTTGCACCGCAGATATGACGACAGGCCTTATGCCTATGCAGCCCCCTATGGGATGGTCATGGACCACAACTGTGGTATGCCCAGACAGGTGGACAAGTAAGGAACCTGGAAGCAGGACGAAGAGCCGGAGGTGAGTACATCAGGACCAGGACTGGAAAACGAAACATCAGGGATGTCTGGACCACGGAGCCTGGAACATCAGGAAGTTCTGGACCAGGAACATCAGGACTTGGAACATCAGAACTTCTGGACGAGGAATAGGCAATGAAGGAGCTCCGATGATGAACAAGACCAGGAACATCAGACTAGGAGACCAGGAACATAAAGAACATGGAACACAGAGCCATCTGGACAGAAACAGACCACTTAAGGCCTTGACCGAAGAAAGAGGAACATGGACGACCATGGAACCCGATTCGAAGACCCAAGGAAGTGAAGCTGAGCCCTTTTATAGGGCTGGACTAAGAAGCAAGATGATGGCATCATCCGGTGGGGATGCAGGCTTTTCCCACCACTGGCCCTTTAAATATGGTGAAGAGGCTCGTGCCTAGAGGAGTCCGGGGAGGGCAGAGGCCTTCAGCGGCATCCTGCTGCATGGGAGGGCAAGGCTGGAGGTGGCCTCCATGCCATGGAGATGAATCCCAGCAGCGGCAGTCAAGCCACGCAGGTGGAGGCAACGGCGGCAGCAGGCTTCTTGCCAAGTGGAGAGATCTCTGTGGTGACTTCCCTGCCGTGAAGGTGGAGTAAGTGGGGCGGCGGCTTCAGGGCTGCATGGGAGGAAGACTGTGGCGGCTTTGCAAGCTGCGAAGTAGTGGAGTCCCAGTGGTGGCACTATGCCGCGGAGGTGAAGGGACGGTGGCAGCATGGTCAGGGGTGGCCTAGGCCGCCTGAAAGTCCTGCAGCGTCAGGATGGCACAGTGGTAAGTGGAAGGGCCTGCTCGAGGGGACAGGCTTCGCAAGCAGGATCATAACACTAACTCATTTTGGGATGGGTGAAGAAAAAAAGGTAGTCATGACCTTTTTTTTTTATGAGGGGTACCACATTATCATGTGATGTGAGAGAAGTCAGAAGGGGACATATTCCTAAACCGAGGAAAGAAAATGCTTGAGGAATTGATCAAGTTCTGCACTAAAGAATAACTTTTAAATAGCCTGCATATGGTATGCAGCTGCATTTCAGCACATTCTGGGGTAGATTTTTAAAGTTATGCACGGGTGTAGATTTGTTTCACGCAACCTGGCGAGAACAAATCTACGCCTGATTTTATAACATGTGCGCGCTCCTGCGCGCACATGTTATAAAATCCAGGGTCGGCGCACGCAGGAGGGTGCACAATTGTGCAACCTGCACGCGCCGAGCCGAGCAGCTTGCCTCTGTTCCCTCTGAGGCCGCTCCGAAATCGGAGCGGTCTCAGAGGGAACTTTCCTTCTGCCCCCCCGCACCTTCCCCTCCCTTCCCCTATCTAGCCCGCCCCCCAGCCCTAACTAAAACCACCCCTTGACCTTTGTTGAAGAAGTTTAGTTTACACCTGCACAGAGGCAGGTTATAACTAGCGCGCGCCGGCGCTCCATTCCCTCGGCCCGTTTGGCTTGTTCCGGAGACCTCGGTCCCGCCCCTGGAATGCCCCCAGGGCACGGCCGGTGCCCCGTGCACAGTCCTGACCCAGAATTGCCCATTTTTTTCAAGCCCCGGGACTTGTAATTATTATGTTCTAAACTAAAATAATAAAATAAAATAAAAGCCTGGCTCATCAACTTTTAAAAAACTCAGAAAAACAAAGGAAAACGAAGAGTCGATAATCTAGACAAAGAGTTGCTTGAAAAGGAAGTGTAATCATAAGTGACTTTCCACCTATGCAATTTGTTTTGTTTAGCTATCTGTAACTGGAAATGCTTCACTGAAGAAATATGTTTTTTAAAGGCCTTTTTAAAGACCTTTCTATGGGCAATTTGTCTTAGCACATTTGGGAGGAAGTTCCACAAGATAGGACCTGCCACTGAGAAGGCTCTCTGCCTGGTTAAGTGCAGTCTGGCCAGACGTACAGAGGAAACTTCTAATAAATTCATATTATGAGATCTAAGATCTCTTGTGGGTTTGTACAAGCGTAAAGAGGTACATAACCAGATGGAGTCCTGGTTAGTTAACAAAGCATGTATTAGTGATAGTATTTTGAATTTAACTCTGTATATATAAAATGGGAGTGATATGCTCTTTCATTGATATACCAGTTAGAATGCGAGCTGTAGCATTCTGAATCAGCTGCAAAGGTTTAATTGTAGAATCTGGTAGACCCAGGTATAACCCATTACAGTAATCTAAACCGGAGAAAATTAAAGTAATCTCACTTACAGTGTGTAATTGATGTGTTTCATTACTTTGAAACAATTTTTTTTATGCATGTAAAAACTGTATTTATGTTATAAAGTTCATGCATAATGAAACAAGCAAACAAAATGATGAAACATGATAAAATAAACTACAAAAAAAAAGTAAATAAATACAATTTTCCTGTGCACTTCCCTAATCTCCATGGAGCAAAGATAGATAGAATCTAAATCAGTTCAAACATCTTTCAAGGCAGTATTAGAAAAAAATGACGTAGGCTGAGTGTTTGCAGATATTTAGCCTCTGACATTGCTCTGGGACCATATGGCCTTATTGAAAATTGACTTCTCAGCTTTTTGACTATGTAAAAAAAAAATAAAAAAAATCAATAAAGCACTTAGGGCCTCATTTTCCAATATCGCATTGGTAACGCAGTAGGGGCGGTTACCAATGCAATGAGGCAGTGGGGAAACATCACGTGCGCGCGATGTTTCGCCATTCCGCGAAAACATTAGCACCGCACGCGAGTTTTTCCCAGTGTGCGATGATTCTTTCGGGTGTTCTTCATCACAGAGAGAGAGCGAGAGGAGAGAGAGAGAGAGAGCGAGAGAGAGAGAGAGAGACAGAGAGAGAGAGAGAGAGGAGAGAGAGAGGAGATAGGAGAGAGAGAGAGAGAGGGAGAGGAATGAGAGCGCCTTACTATAGTGCCCTTAGCCCTAGACCGGTATTTTAACCCCTATGGGAGGGCCACCTACTAACTCGGGGTGGGGATTAGGTATGAGCGTCGGGGGTTGGGGGCCACTTTTGCATTCCACATGAGACCTACGGACAGAACAGTGCTCTCTAGTGCAGATTTGCTGGCTGTCGGAGTGAGGACGCTCACTCCAAGAAGTGGTTTGGGCAACATTCGCTCCACCTAGCTTGTTGTTGCCCAAGTAGAGTGTCCATCAAGCTAGGTGGAGAGAACGTTGCCCAAACCACTTCTTGGAGTGAGCGTCCTCACTCCGACGGCCAGCAAATCTGCACTAGAGAGCACTGTTCTGTCCGTAGGTCTCATGTGGAATGCGAAAGTGGCCCCCAACCCCCGACGCTCATACCTAATCCCCACCCCGAGTTAGTAGGTGGCCCTCCCATAGGGGTTAAAATACCTGTCTAGGGCATAGGCACTATAGTAAGGCGCTCTCTCTCTCTCGGACTGCGATAACCCTTTAGTGGCCCCGTAACGCAAATCTCAGGGTTGTAGCTATTATCCGCGATAGCAGCCGCGCTAACACTGCGGCTGTTTCGCCGCACACGATAGCTTTGCATATGCTCCGCCCCAACTCCGGCCCCTGACAAATTTGCATTCGCAACTCGCGATAACAGCAGTTATCGCGATTTGCGAATTTATCGCGCGCGGGTAAACTCCTTTGAAAATGAGGCCCTTAGTTACAACTCATCAAATTGTATAAACCTTTTATTCTTTTTTGAAAATAGATCATAGATATGAAATAGAGCAAGTAGACTATCTATCCATTCCTCACTCCAGTTGTCTTGGAGCTTCTACCCAAATCCCCTTCCTCTATGGAACTTGCCAACCTTTGGTCTTGCATTGGCCATCCATTGTTTTGTATGCTTGCTGCATCCCTCCTCAGTTTTTTATATCATTCTTTCTTCACTTCAGGCCTCAAGATACACCTAGGGCTGGATTTAAGATTATGGTGTCCATAGGCAGAATACCCTAGGCACTTGTCTATGTAGTCTAAGCCTAAATCTGATCCTGAATAAACATTTGGAATGTTACAGCTACTCACTGTGTTCCTCTGCTCATTCTGTTTCAGTTTTTAAAAAATTGCTAGCACCACTACTGTTCAAGCCAATCTTGGTAGCCTAGGGTGCTTTCTCTACTGCTCTAGCTGTCTATGAGGTACCTTCCAAATCCCTTTCCCCTATGGTACTTAAACTCTCTCTCATGGCCTGGCCATTTGATGATTTACACAAGCTTTACCCACCCAGTTATCATTAATGGTTTCATGCTCTCTGACATTTTCTTCAAACTCCATTTCCTTATGGTTCTTACAATTATTGGTTCCGTGTGGTATCTAGCCTTCATGGATTAAACTACAACAAAAGAGCTGAAGAAGAACAGCATCCAGAATCACACTTCTCCATGATTACTGCTTCTGAGTTAATGTAGACAGTATTTACAAAAGCTGATTCAGAAGAGGAAGCATGTCCTAGATTCCCTGTATCATATGATATTAAACAGCTAGTGACAAAAAAAACATTTGGTGCCTCTTTTCAGTAGCATTAGCCTGCAGTGAAGACTATCTCCAAGACCAAACATGCAGCTCTTTTGGAAATGACATCAGACCTTCTCCAGGAATTTCCTCTGATCTCTCCCTGCCTAGGACTTTGGTTGGTCCCTTTTGCCCCTCATTTGGAATCTTGAAGTGTTCTTACCACTTTGAGTGACTAATTTATGTCTCATGATGCTTTGGGGGGTCTTCATGCCACTCTTTGTTACTTTTACCCTATATCTCTGCCTTGGAGGATTTTCTGCCTCTCGTGGTGCTTTGTTCCCCCCTTGATTGTGCTTTGAGCTATTCATTCAACACATGGTACCAATTTGCTCTTCTCATATAGCCATGGTTGCTGCCTCTTGCTCCACTTTTGAATCATTGGGTTGATCTGACCAGTCTTGCTGCTGTTTTCCTCTTCTGATGGTGCCCTGGATAACTTATGCCATTGCAGGTATCAATTTGACCCACTGCGTGTTTTGAACTCTTCATGTCATTTTTGGTGCATGTTGACATAATCTTGATTGGTTGGCATGCCTTCACTCTTCTGATGTTTAACCAATAATTGTATTAGCAAGGATTAGAAAATGTTATTAGCTAGCCCAAAATAGACTGCATTGCTTCGCCTATTGACTATAATGACAAATGAAAGAATAAATAAAATAAATGAAATTATTTTTGTTTGAAACTAGTGAAAAAAATGGAGGCACCCTAGAAAACAAAAACTAATTAACATTTTTCTTCTAACACCCATATTACCCATTTCTATCAAAAAGCTTTTAGGTTCACTGAAATACAAAATTTTGTCAGGAAATCCATATGGAGCTATAAAAGTTGGTTTGATTTATGTTCATGTTTTATTTTTTTTAATTTTATTTTGATTTGTAAATCATTCAGAGTTCCTTTTGGAAATGAACATCTAAGAAACTAAAATAAATTAAAAAATGAATGTAAATAAAATCAGAAAATGTATAAAAAAAAGATGCCTAATTTTTTCCATAATATCTTTATTGTAATCATTCAACAACAATAAAATACAATTCAACAAGTATAGATGAATGAGTAACAGAAAAACAAAATCTCCAACATCTCCCAACCAAATCAAGAGCATATAGTAATATTACAGAACATATTGGGCATAAATGCATAGATACATGAATTATTTTACTACAGAAATAATTATTCTGTTTTCATTAACAAACTGTTTAAAATTAAAATAATATTGGGACTAAAAAATGGAAAAATAATATCTGGTCCCATTGCTGATATTCCTCATCATGCAGAGTATTTGATAGGTACATTTTTGTTCCATAGTAATCACAATATTATTGCAATTTCCATCCCCTGTTTGCCTGTCTTCACATTTAACAAGTCTACTTGACGAAAAGCAAAGATTTGTACCTGCATAGGAAGACTGGCAAAATAATTCATCCTTATAAGGTTCCTTCCAAATTTGCTTCAAAACGTCGGGTGCTCTCTTAAGCTTATTAAGGCTGATGTTCTGTATTTCACATTTAAAATCAAGGTTTCTTTTTTTTTCCCCCACAATATTTTATTTCCATGTAGGTAAATTGGCAATTGTTTTGGTAGGTAAATGAATGGATTGGTAACTGGTTGAAGGACAGGAAATACAGAGTGGGGCTAAATGGTCAATTTTCCCCATTGAGAAAGCTCATTAGTGGAGTAACACAGAGACTGTATTTGTGCTGTTTAACATATTCATAAATGATGTGAAAAGGGGAATGGATGAGGTGATCAAATTTGCAGTTGATACAAAATTGTTCAGTTATTAAAAATATCAGCAGATTGCAAGGAACTTCAGAAGAATCTTGTGAGACTAGGAAGATTGGGCATCGGAATGGCAGATGCAGCTTTGGGACTAATTTTCAAAGGAACTTATAAACATAAAACCCAATTTTATGCACCTAAGTGGCTATCTGAAAATAGCCCCGTCAGGTTTGATTATGAAAGCACATGTGGCAACGGGTTGGCCACTAGATGACCCCCAGTCACCCACGAATCATCTACTAGCAATGCCACTTTCAGCTCCTCCTCTAGGCAGCTTGAGTGGGTGGACCTTGCTAATAACTAGGGGTCAAAAGAGATGTAGGTGTGACTTTTTACTTAGCTCCTCAAGAGGAAGGAGATCACGTTTTAGTTCCTGCTTAAAAAGTAGATTTTTAAAACCTCCGCGCACAAAAATACACACTATTTTATAACCTACACATGTAGGTTATAAAAATACTCTCCACATACTCAAGTCTGAAGCTGTGCACACATCACATTGCTACTGTTCTTTGTTAGGCTCAGGAGAACTTTGGGAGAGAAAAAAACCTCTTTATAGGGCTCAGTCTGATACTCTATATATATGGACCATTGTAAGAGGGCCCTTTGATTGGGGGTGAGTTTTTGGGAGGTAGGTTGAGGTTAGGGGAGTGGTGTTACATTCAGGGGTCGGGAGTAGGAGGGTGCTGCTTCTGAGGGTGGGGGCCTGATGTATGAATCAGAGAGAAATTTGTTATGAAAGGGGAGGTATAGGGCATCACTGCATAACTTTTATAGTCTATATTTTTACTTTATTTTACCTTTAGGCCACTTCTAGAGGCAGGGGAGATGGGTAGGGGATCTAATCAGATTCTTGAGGGAAGGTGGGGTTTTTTTTGCACCGTAGTGCCCCTTTAAATACCAGCACTGCAGCGTCAGGAAATAACAGCTTGCATTATACGAAGCAGGCCGCATTATTAGCATGGAATTTGGTCTGGATGCGCTGCTTTGCATGCGTTAGCAAACGTATGCATGCAGAGCAGCTCATTTCAATACGGGGTGGGGTTTTGTTGAAAATAGCAATGTGGTTACATCTTCGCGATAAATGTACATCGCAAGATAACCAGCATTTTTCACGTGCTAAACGCTTATTGCAGCTTAGTAAATATCCCCAATTTGTTTTCTATTATAATAAACACATAATAGCAGTTTGAGAATTTTATACTCTCCCATCTTACAGTGTAACCTGATTTCAACATTTCCCATAAGCGTTATTTGTTTTTGTTGGACTGGTATGAGAATATGTTTTTCTTCTCATTTCAGCTATGAAAACAGGAATTTAAAGTGGAGAGGCAGCTTCCCCCCCTGTTGTTACACAGTAGAGATGTGAATCGTGTGATCGATCGTCTTAACGATCAATTTCGGCTGGGAGGGGGAGGGAATCGGATCGTCGCAGTTTGGGTATTTAAAATATCGTGTAAATCATGTAAATCGAAAACCGGCACACTAAAACATCCCTAAAATCCACCCCGACCCTTTAAAATAAATCCCCCACCCTCCCGAATCCCCCCAAAATGCCTTAAATTACCTGGGGTCCAGTGAGGGGGGGGGGGGCGGGAAAACTGGCACACTAAAACAACCCTAAAACCTACCCCGACCCTTTAAAATAAATCCCCCACCCTCCCGAACCCCCCCAAAATGCCTTAAATTACCTGGGGTCCAGAGGAAGGGTCCCGGTGTGATCTTTCACTCTCGGACCTCCGTGCGTTGTAGAAATGGCGCCGGCGCTACTTTTGACCTGTCATATGACAGGGCAAAGGTAGCGCCGTATGGCAACATGATTCGACTGCAGGAGGTCGTTCCGGACCCCCGCTGGACTTTTGGCAAGTCTTGTGGGGGTCAGGAGGCCCCCCAAGCTGGCCAAAAGTCCCTGGGGGTCAAGCGGGGGTCCGGAACGACCTCCTGCAGTCGAATCGTTTTTCCGTACGGAAAAACGATTCGCGGTAGGAGATCGTTCCGGACCCCCGCTGGACTTTTGGCAAGTCTTGTGGGGGTCAGGAGGCCCCCCCAAGCTGGCCAAAAGTCCCTGGGGGTCCAGCGGGGGTCCGGGAGCGATCTCCTATGCTCCTGCCGTCGGGGGACAAAAAAAACCAAAATGGCGCCGCGCTACCTTTGCCCTGTTATATGACATGTCAAACGTAGCGCCGGCACCATTTCTACAACGCACGGAGGTCCGAGAGTGAAAGATCACACCGGGACCCTTCCTCTGGACCCCAGGTAATTTAAGGCATTTTGGGGGGGGGGTTCGGGAGGGTGGGGGATTTATTTTAAAGGGTCGGGGTGGGTTTTAGGGTTGTTTTAGTGTGCCGGTTTTTCCGCCCTCCCCCTTCCCCTCCCCCCTTTTCCCGATTTACGATTTTTTGAAGATAAATCGGGGGAATTGTTATTGTATCGCGGCTCTAACGATTTTTGACGATTTAAAATATATCGGACGATATTTTAAATCGTCAAAAAACGATTCACATCCCTATTACACAGTAGCTCCTGCATGCACAGCAATGTTTTGACCTCTTTTACAGGACTGCACAAAGCCCAGCAGCCAGAGATTTATTTTTTTCAGTAAATTAGTGCCACATTGCTAGACTCGATTCTCCTCTAAGAAACATCTGCTACTGAAGATTATATACCAATGACGTCCCTTTCACTGGCAGGAGCACTTTGTCCTGATTTAGAAGAGTTGCAAGTTCTCTAAACTAAAAAAAAAAAAAATATGAAAGCTTAATGGGGTGAATTTTCAAAAGCTTTGCAAGCATAAAATTGGAAGTTACATGAAGTTACATCATGTACGCGCGTAAGGGTGAATTTTAAAGGCCCGGCGTGTGCCAAAACCGGGAGATAAGCGCACGTCGGGACGGCGCGCGCTGTGTGGATTTTAAAAGCCGCCCGAGTACGTGCCTACTTGCCGCTTTGCGCACAATGAAAAGTTCCAAAAGAGGGGGCGGAGGCAGGGATTGGGCGTTCCTGGATTTCACATTGAAATCTGCGCATACTTACGCGCAGAGGCGCACGCCAGGGTCAGCTGCCGGGTAACCTTACTTCTGCTACGGATGACGTGCAAGTCATAAAATAAAAGACAAATAGACAGTAGGGATGTGAATCGTTTTCCATATCGTCTTAACGATAGAAATCGTGTGGCAGGGCAAGAAAATCGTCTTAGGCACGATTTTTTAGTTAAAAAATCGTTAAAAATCGTTTTTTCCGATTAGTGCGCACTAACTCGAGTTAGTGCGCACTAACTGGGAGTTAGTGCGCACTAACTGAAAATGATACAATTTGACACTTTTCAGGTCAGTTAAGGTCAGTTTAGGAATGAATATGTATTCCTATTGGCTGCCCTCTTATTTATTCATGTTACCAAGTTTCCTACTGACAGTATATGGGGGATGGGAAATGGAAACAGTTGGTAGCTTGACAAAACAAGTAATGTGATCAGTCAATGTGACTAGAACTTGTGCCCTAACCCTGATACCAGGGGTATTGTGATCTTCCTGCACACAGTGCCCTATCCCTATTAATACCAGGAGTGTTGTGATCTTCCTGCACACAGTGCCCTATCCCTAATACCAGGGGTGTTGTGATCTTCCTGCACACAGTGCCCTATTCCTGATACTGGGGGTGTTGTGATCTTCCTGCACACAGTGCCCTATTCCTGATACCGGGGGTGTTGTGATCTTCTTGCACACATCCCGGTATCAGGGATAGGGCACTGCATGCAGGAAGATCACAACACTCCTGGTATTAATAGGGATAGGGCACTGCATGCAGGAAGATCACAACACTCCTGGTATTAATAGGGATAGGGCACTGCATGCAGGAAGATCACAACACCCCTGATATCAGGGATAGGGCACTGTGTGCAGGAAGATCACAATACCCCGGAGGAGTGAGGGTCAGGCAGCTCCCCCCTGTCTGTGAAGCCAGCCTCTCACTAGTAATGCAGGGAGGGAGCTGTCTCAGACTTCACCATCCTCCCCCCCCCCCTCACCCACACACCATTCACTAGCTGGGACATGGGGGAAGTCAGGAGTGAGGGTCAGGCAGCTCCCCCCTGTCTGTGAAGCCAGCCTCTCACTAGTAATGCAGGGAGGGAGCTGTCTCAGACTTCACCATCATCCCCCCCCCCTCACCCACACACCATTCACTAGCTGGGACATGGGGGAAGTCAGGAGTGAGGGTCAGGCAGCTCCCCCCTGTCTGTGAAGCCAGCCTCTCACTAGTAATGCAGGGAGGGAGCTGTCTCAGACTTCACCATCCTCCCCCCCCCCCCTCACCCACACACCATTCACTAGCTGGGACATGGGGGAAGTCAGGAGTGAGGGTCAGGCAGCTCCCCCCTGTCTGTGAAGCCAGCCTCTCACTAGTAATGCAGGGAGGGAGCTGTCTCAGACTTCACCATCCTCCCCCCCCCCCCCCTCACCCACACACCATTCACTCGCTGGGACATGGGGGAAGTCAGGAGTGAGGGTCAGGCAGCTCCCCCCTGTCTGTGAAGCCAGCCTCTCACTAGTAATGCAGGGAGGGAGCTGTCTCAGACTTCACCATCCTCCCCCCCCCCCCCTCACCCACACACCATTCACTAGCTGGGACATGGGGGAAGTCAGGAGTGAGGGTCAGGCAGCTCCCCCCTGTCTGTGAAGCCAGCCTCTCACTAGTAATGCAGGGAGGGAGCTGTCTCAGACTTCACCATCCTCCCCCCCCCCCCCTCACCCACACACCATTCACTAGCTGGGACATGGGGGAAGTCAGGAGTGAGGGTCAGGCAGCTCCCCCCTGTCTGTGAAGCCAGCCTCTCACTAGTAATGCAGGGAGGGAGCTGTCTCAGACTTCACCATCCTCCCCCCCCCTCACCCACACACCATTCACTAGCTGGGACATGAGGGAAGTCAGGAGTGAGGGTCAGGCAGCTCCCCCCCTGTCTGTGAAGCCAGCCTCTCACTAGTAATGCAGGGAGGGAGCTGTCTCAGACTTCACCATCCTCCCCCCCCCCCCTCACCCACACACCATTCACTAGCTGGGACATGGGGGAAGTCAGGAGTGAGGGTCAGGCAGCTCCCCCCTGTCTGTGAAGCCAGCCTCTCACTAGTAATGCAGGGAGGGAGCTGTCTCAGACTTCACCATCCTCCCCCCCCCCCTCACCCACACACCATTCACTAGCTGGGACATGGGGGAAGTCAGGAGTGAGGGTCAGGCAGCTCCCCCCCTGTCTGTGAAGCCAGCCTCTCACTAGTAATGCAGGGAGGGAGCTGTCTCAGACTTCACCATCCTCCCCCCCCCCCCTCACCCACACACCATTCACTAGCTGGGACATGGGGGAAGTCAGGAGTGAGGGTCAGGCAGCTCCCCCCTGTCTGTGAAGCCAGCCTCTCACTAGTAATGCAGGGAGGGAGCTGTCTCAGACTGGTATCAGGGTTAGGGCACTGTGTGCAGGAAGATCACAACACTCCTGGTATTAATAGGGATAGGGCACTGTAAGAGATGACTGTAGTAGATTGAATAAAGATCTGATGTTTCTGCTCTCCTCACACCAAACAAAAACAACACACAAGCAGAGAAGCCCTTCTTACAAAGCTGAGCTAGTGAGTTAAGTAGGAGGAAAAGTAAACATACTGGTGCCAGTGTGGCTACTTAAAAAATACACTTACCAACAATCAATTACATATATTTGAACTGTGTACAGTTCCAGCCAGGACCACCTTTCTAAAATGCACAGTGATTGGCAAATTCAACATGCACTAGCATTTCAGGTGCCTGCTAACAAAAATAATAAACAAACAAGTTCTAGTCAGGTGAGTGCTGATCATTACATTACTTTTTTTGTCAAGCTTCCAACTGTTTCCATTTCACATCCCCCCAACCATATTGGTAACATCAATAGATAAGAGCACAGCCAGCCAATAGGAATACATACATACATATTCATTCCTAAGTGACCTTTACTGACCTGGGAAGTGTGAACACTGTTTCATTTTCTGTTGGTGTTCGTTAGTTTCCAGTTCCATTTCCCATCCCCCCAACCATCACCTCAGTGGTAACCTTGGTAACATCAATATATAAGAGGGCAGCCAGCCAATAGGAACACATATTCATTCCTAACTGACCTTCAGTGACCTGGAAAGTGTTTATTTGTATCATTTTCAGTTAGTGCGCACTAAATCGAGTTAGTGCGCACTAACGGGGAGTTAGTGCGCACTAACTCGAGTTAGTGCGCACTAACACGATTTAACGATTTTTAACGATAAATCGTTAGAATTTCTATTGTATCGTGTTCTATAACGATTTAAGACGATATAAACATTATCGGACGATAATTTTAATCGTTGAAAAACGATTCACATCCCTAATAGACAGATCGGCGGGGTTTTAAGAGTAGAAGCCAAGAGGGGAGGCTATTGAACTGTGGGGATCTGGAAGTCCTTTCCCTTACCTGGGCAAATTGGGAATGAACTGGAAAAACTGGCAATGGCGTTGGCGTGCGTGTTTTTTAAAATCCCCCCACTTATAGAGTGGAAGCGGGATTTGCGCACAGAGATTCACATCCATTTAAAATTGCGTGCGCATGAGCAAGCGGTCAGGCTATTTTATATGTGCGCATATGCACATTGAAAATAGACGCGTCCCTGGGCATGCACCAACGAACATGCACACGTGTGCACCCGCGTGCCTGTTTTAAAGTTACGGTCCCTAGTAGCATTTTTTTTTTTTAAAAGCCTGAGCATGAGAGCACCATAAGTGTCATAAAACCACTACAAATGCTTCAGACCGCTTCAGCCAGGATTCTGTACCCCCATCCTAAGGAACCTACACTGGCTCCCTATCAAGTTTAGAGTCTCATATGAAGTTCTCACATTCATTCACAAATCTATACACAAGCTCATTCCACTACAACTCAACATCCCATTACAACCATGAACGATGGACTATGGCACCTCTAGGTTAAAGCACTTTTAAGCTTTAACCCGTATCCTCTATTGTATCTCTTAATTATTACCACCTTTTACTTCCTTCCAGCTACATAAGCTTCCAAGTTCCTTATCCTTGTTGAATGTAACTTTGCCTTATTCATATCTTTTGTTTAATTTTCTTTAGTTACGCTACAGTTATACCCTTGTTAAATGTAAACCGATCCGATATGGTTATTACTATGAAGGTCGGTATAAAAAAGTGTTAAATAAATAAATAAATAAATAACCACATATTACATCCAGACCGACGAGAGCAGCTTATAGAGACACTCTCCTTGCCTCACCCATCAAAACCTCATTAAATAAACGATCTCTATCTACAGCAGGCCCTGCGCAATGGAACTCTCTACCTCCAGAACTCCGGAAGGAACCTTGCCCAATCACCTTTAAAAAGAGACTCAAAACTTGGCTATGCGAACAAGCTTTCAATACATAACAATAATCGCCCATCAATGTGCTCCTTTGTAACAGGACTCCCTATTTACTTAGCCAGATTTCAATTATAGAATATTATTACCTAATCGTAATCATTGTAATTTACTCCCCAGTTCATTGATCCAAGTTATCCTACCTGTTCGATGTAACCGCATTCTTATATGCCTGTTAATTGTTATAATGTAAACCGAAATGATATGTAACTTTGCTACATGAATTTTGGTATATAAAAATGTTAAATAAATAAATAAATATGTATGCGTTAAAGGGTAAAAAAAAGGGAGCAGTTTAGGGTCACACTGTGGGGCAGGGTTCAGAGGTCCACGCACACATTTCTATTCTGAAAACAATAAGACAGTAACTTTCAAATGGGAGGGCGGGCACGCAGCCAGATATTTATGCAGCAATTTGATATCCTGTGTGCACATGCGGTCACATGTTATAAAATAGCCCTGGTGCGTACGTGTGCAAGTGCGGGAATTTTATAATAGATGCATGTCCAGTTTGCCCAGTCTAAGGCTAGGTCCTCCAAACCCTCCTCCCTCCCCCCTGGTTCTTTATCCTGCACTCCTCCCAGTTAACACAGACCCCTCAAACACTGCACAGATGCCTGGAAGTAGATTTATTCAGACTTACACCTCACGTACAGCAGAAGTAACTTTGTGCTGAAATGCCCGGGCGTGCAGCTGCTTGCATGCATATCTCTTGGCCCAGACCCAGAATGCCTATGCCCTGCCCACATTCCACCCCTTCCCCCCCCCCCCCCCCCCACCCGAAGCAAGATAGTCACACATCGGTACTTGTGCGTGCATGTGGGTGGCTTATAAAAGTGGGTGGACGTGCACATGTGCTAAATGAGCACCCATCTCCCGGCTTTTAGAATTCTCCTTTCAATGTGCACGTATCACTGAACTTGCCATACATTTTGAGACGTGCTGACTGACTTGTGCAATTGAAATTACAGTTGTCTTTCATCTGCAGTTTTGGAAGGGAGGTTTGGGTGAGCTGTTGGGGGTTCGGGGTGAAGTGCCGGAGGGTCTAGATGAACAGGCAAAGGTCTGGATGAAATGCTGGAGGTATCGGAGACGTGATGATTCCGCGTGCAAGGATTTCAGAACTGGAGGGTGTTGTGCATACTTTTTTTTTAAAATACCTGCCTTTGCATTTAAGCCTTGATTATTACACACAGATTCTTAAAATTAGTACATGCGTAAAATACATGAGGTCAATATTCAAAGGCATTTAGTGGATAACACGTGAGCTATCCAGATAAATGCGAAGTTTTGAACATCCCCAGAATTTATCTGTCTACATTTTAGCCAAAAAAGGAAAAGGCATTTTGTGGACATTCCAGGGCCAGGACAGGTTAGCAGAATAACTTATCTGGTTTCCTCTGATATTTGGAATTAGCCAGATAAGTTATTTGGATATCCCTTGATGTGGCTGAGAAGAGTAGGGATGTGAATCGTGTCCTCGATCGTCTTAACGATCGATTTCGGCTGGGAGGGGGAGGGAATCGTATTGTTGCCGTTTGGGGGGTAAAATATCGTGAAAAATCGTTAAAAATCGTTAAAAATCGAAAAATCGAAAAACCGGCACATTAAAACCCCCTAAAACCCACCCCCGACCCTTTAAATTAAATCCCCCACCCTCCCGAACCCCATCCCTCGCCGGAACATCGTTAAAAATCGAAAAATCGAAAAATCGAAAAACCGGCACACTAAAACCCCCTAAAACCCACCCCCGACCCTTTAAATTAAATCCCCCACCCTCCCGAACCCCCCCCCAAATAACTTAAATAACCTGCGGGTCCAGCGGCGGTCCGGAACGGGCTCCTGCTCCTCAATCTTGTCGTCTTCAGCCGGCGCCATTTTCCAAAATGGCGCCGAAAAATGGCGGTGGCCATAGACGAAAAAGATTGGACGGCAGGAGGTCCTTCCGGACCCCCGCTGGACTTTTGGCAAGTCTCGTGGGGGTCAGGAGGCCCCCCACAAGCTGGCCAAAAGTTCCTGGAGGTCCAGCGGGGGTCAGGGAGCGATTTCCCGCCGCGAATCGTTTTCGTACGGAAAATGGCGCCGGCCATACGCGTATGACCGGCGCCATTTTCCGTACGGAAAATGGCGCCGGCAGGAGATCGACTGCAGGAGGTCGTTCAGCGAGGGTTCCGGCGCCTCGCTGAACGACCTCCTGCAGTCGATCTCCTGCCGGCGCCATTTTCCGTACGAAAACGATTCGCGGCGGGAAATCGCTCCCTGACCCCCGCTGGACCTCCAGGAACTTTTGGCCAGCTTGTGGGGGGCCTCCTGACCCCCACGAGACTTGCCAAAAGTCCAGCGGGGGTCCGGAAGGACCTCCTGCCGTCCAATCTTTTTCGTCTATGGCCGCCGCCATTTTTCGGCGCCATTTTGGAAAATGGCGCCGGCTGAAGACGACAAGATTCAGGAGCAGGAGCCCGTTCCGGACCGCTGCCGTTCCGGACCGCCGCTGGACCCGCAGGTTATTTAAGTTATTTGGGGGGGGGTTCGGGAGGGTGGGGGATTTAATTTAAAGGGTCGGGGGTGGGTTTTAGGGGGTTTTAGTGTGCCGGCTCACGATTCTAACGATTTATAACGATAAATCGTTAGAATCTGTATTGTATTGTGTTCCATAACGGTTTAAGACGATATTAAAATTATCGGACGATAATTTTAATCGTCCTAAAACGATTCACATCCCTAGAGAAGAGTTCTAAAGTTATCCAGCCTTAGAGATGTGATTCGGCTGAAGCTTTCAGTTCGGCCTTCGTTATTGACCCGAACCGCGGGAAAACAAAATTTCCCACGGTCTGGGCCTATTTTTTTTTTTTTCGGCCACCCCGAATTTCTGGTTAGTGCGCGCTAATCCCGAAAAACGAACTTTCCCGAAATTTCGGGAAAATTTGCTTTGTTTTTCGGGGTTGCCGAAACAGGACAAATTAGACAATTTCATTGAAATTTAATTCATCCCAGATGAAGGCACATCTCCAGCCTCATATAGCTGGATAACTTTACCCTTAAGTGGCTATATTCAAAAGAATATAGATGGTTTAATAGCATGACCTGTAAGAAAGAAAAAAAAGTGTTTCACAGGCCTAGAGGCTGGAATACATGCCCCTCACAGGGAAAGTAACGTTCAAACAGGTGCACAGGTGCACATATACGTATGCATAGAATAGTGGTGCAGCAATTTTGTAACATGCACAGACAAATATGCACTCGTAAAATTGCCTAGGTACACGTATATGTGCGCCTAATTTTAAGCTTGTGCTCACCCAGCATCATAAATCGGGTTGGAGCTACGTGAGGGAATTTTATAACAGGTTCGCGACCATGCCATGACCAGTTCATCCACCAGTTTGCCCAGTTTAGAGCTAGGTCCATCAAACACCCTGGATATTTAGCTTCCACTTCTCCCAGATCCCGTAAATCCTTTACAGATGCCTGGAAGTAGTTTTATTAAGACTTACACCTCCTCCGTAGCAGAAGTAAAGTTACGTGGCACCAGACCTAGGCACGCGGTTACTCGTGTGCACATCTCTTGGCCCCATCCCGGAATGACCGGAAAAATGCTTGGATAGGACCGCAAATCACACAAATCAATGACAAATTACAGGTGTGTTGCTGGGATTAAAGGGTCTGCAAATTTAAAAATGAGGAGTGTAAATATGTTTATTAAAGTAAATACACAATTCAGATTATTAACAGTACATCACTAAATAGGTCTAGAAATCAGCTCTGTCCCCCGACCCAGCACCGTGTTTTTTCTAAACGCTGCAGTGGGAGAAACAAATGGGAATGTCTCCAACTAGAGCCAATAGTAGAGTTATCAAAATTGCTTTTTTTGGGCACTCACTGAGTACTTCACATTAACTGAAAGATGAATTATTCCCGGCGAGGCATTCTTCTACATAAGACTATGCCATTTAAGGAAACCTCTCTCAATTGGCAATTCTTCTCATCAAAACGCTTCCTTTACCTCTCGTGCCGATTTCATCGTTAAACCAGCCCTTCTCTGCTATCACATTACCTTTTTTTACACACCACTGAAAATGAAATTTTTATCATTTTTCTTAGTTTTAAATTTGCAGACTCTTTAATCCCCTGCAATACTACCTGAATCTTTTCCCATCCAGGAATGCCCGTGGCCCCACCCACAATATCTCTACATCCCGCCCCCTTTTTTTTTTTGTCAGATGTGAATTAGCCATGCACTGGGACGAGCGGCGGTCCGGAATCCCCGCTGAACGACCTCCTGCAGTCGATCTCCTGCCGGCGCCATTTTCTGTACGGAAAACGATTCGCGGCAGGAGATCGTTTTCCGAACCCCCGCTGGACCCCCAGGGACTTTTGGCCAGCTTGGGGGGGCCTCCTGACCCCACAAGACTTGCCAAAAGTCCAGCGGGGGTCCGGAACGACCTCCTGCAGTCGAATCGTGTTGGTCTATGGCCGCCGCCATTTTGCGGCTGCGATTTTGCAAAATGGCGCCGGCTGAAGACAACACAATTCAATTGCAGGAGCCCGTTCCGGACCGCCGCTGGACCCCCAGGTAATTTAAGGCATTTGGGGGGGTTCGGGAGGGTGGGGGATTTAATTTAAAGGGTCGGGGGTGGGTTTTAGAGGGTTTTAGTGTGCCGGTTTTCCTGCCATTGGTTTAGGGCAAGTAAGTAAGTTCCTGCCCTCCCCCTTCCCCCGATTTACGATTTTTTAACGATAAATCGGGGGAATTGGTATTGTATCGTGGCCCTAACGATTTTTGACGATTTAAAATATATCGGACAATATTTTAAATCGTCAAAAAACGATTCACATCCCTAATAATTATTGGCCTCTATAAGGCTGATGCAATAATCTGAGTGTTATAAAATTGTGTGCTGGTTTCCAGCGCATATTTTTAAGGCTCATGTTAATTTTTTTTTTTTTTAAACTCCTGATGCTAATGCATCGGGAGGTAAAAAGTGCACCGAAAGTTTAAAATGCGCATTTGTCACAGGTCGAACGCACATTTTAAGTCAGAAAGGGAGGAAGGAGCTGTCCAAGACCATCACAGCTGCCACATAGCTGGATAAATTCCATTCTATCTGGCAGCAATAAGCAGCCTGCTAGATAGCTGGATAAGTCAGTACTCAGCTGTCTTACTGGCGTGGGTCACCGCTACTTAGCTGGATAAGTTCAGATTTATGCGGGTAAGTGGTGGTAGTCACTTACCCAGCGCACTCCAGCTCTGACCTGTGGTTAAATTTCCAGCGCTAAAAAAAGTGCATCTGGGGTATTGCTTAATGCCCTCTTTTGCATGGGATTTCTATGCAAGAGGCCTAAGCACTAGTCTATTACCGATTAAGTGCGCATTTTCTGCACGCAAAACTCCTTGCTGCATTGGGAGTAGGTTTTGCGTGCAGAAAATGTGCACTGAAGTGCAGACAAAACTAAATGCACCTTTCTACATCAACCTTTACATGTACTATTTTATAAAATTGGTAGAAAAAGTATACATATTCCTGTATTACACATATTATAAAGTAAGAAATATGCAATATTTTATAAACTTGTGCACCTCCCGCCACACAGTTTATAAAATAGTAGCATAAATCTTTCTGGGCCCACTTACAAGCACAAATGTTCTTTTGCAGACAGTTTTGAAAGATGGGCTCTTTGTGCATGGCACATTCTGCAGTCATAGAATTAAAGCCTGGAAGCATCACAGCATTTTGTTTAAAGATGACTTTAAAATCGGCCATGTGAATGGAAGGGAATAATGAACTCTGTATTGTAGGGAGAAGCTGCCTTGCACTTAGTACTGTTTGATAGGCAAACAGAAACCAGATAAGGAGAAAACAAAGCACTTGTAATCAATAAAGTAAAAGCAATAACAGAAGATAATAACGAACAGAAGATAATAATGAACTTTCTATATAGAAAGTAAATATTTTTACTTTATATTTTCATAAATTCTTATCTTTTTAACATAACCTATATTCTACATGCTATACTTTTCTCAAAAGAATATAGCATATATTTAGAGCTCCTATTTTAAGTTGTTTACTTATTGTAAATTTAGTGATTTATTTTCCAGCTAAATATGGGTTCTATGAAAGATTTTTTTAAAATGGTATTTATTGGTATTTTCACAGCACAGGTACTATTGAAACATACAAACATAGAACATGATGGCAGATATGTCCTCCAGGATACACATATCTGTTCCCATATGCTTTATGATTGTAAGCTAGTGGCTTATTAAATTGTTCTTTTCCATGCCTGGCTTGAGTAAAATAAGCCAACCATATTTGTTATAGAGGAATGCAAATGCCAAATGTTCTTTGAAAGACAGTGGGAAGGGTAATTAACTGCTAAATGGTTTCTCCCTGGCAAGACTTGCTTTGATGTTCCTGTCTTCTGAGCCGAAGGGCCCTTTTGGCTGGAAGCCAGTGCTGTATTATTTTCTAGACAACACTGACACCAAATGGATTTTTTTTTTTTTTTTTTGGAAAAGGGAGATACTAAAATGTATTAACTTTTCTTGTTCAGCCTATGAAATACAGATTTGGATGGGTGATACCTCCCTCCCAGGGGACTAAATAGTAATGAGCCTTCTTATAGAAGGGAGGGAAAGGGAAAGATAGAGGGATGTATCCATGAGGTGAAGCTTTAATTGCAGTTTCCAGCTTGCTGGCTGCTATCAGAAAAGAAGGGATGGTCTCAAGGAGGCTGGAGTTTTCTTATTGTCATTATGTGAAAAGAAGTGCTTATCTAGCAGTACTTAAATATACACATATAGGTTGCTACAATAAGATGTGTGGTAAAACAGGCAAACAACCACCTCTCTGGGTACCCAATGCAATATTAAAATGAGCTGCTGCGTTAAAATGGGCACACTAGGAATAAATTGTGGGTACCTAGCACTCAAAGCATTGGCACCCAGGAGATATGGTTATGCAGCCACAACTATATCAGGCACTCAGTAGGAGTGTCCATTTTTTCCTGCCTCAGTTGATTTACACACACAATACATATACACGCACAATATCAAAGGGCAAAATCAGCCTGGAGCATGTATATTTTGCATGCATATTGTGCATCCAGAAAATATTTTTTGTAATCAATTTGTTACATTATTTTTTTTAATTCTTAATCAACACAAGCGGTAGATTTACTGTTGTCTGTGGTTCCTCCTCTATGAAGGAACCACAGAGAACAGTATTCTTGATTTCTCAAGAGCCCTTGACTCGCAGTAAGACATAACACCAGCTCCAGGGCTGGAGTTATTTGCTGTGTTAAAAAATGTGCAATGGGTGCCTGGGGATTTACTGTATCAGGGGATAACTAATAGCCTCATCTACATGTTATTTACATGTGTGAGTGCTATCACCTACTTCGTTGTTTGACAACACATTTTGGAGGCACTAATCCCCTTATTGCATCGGGTGTTAGCCTAATGCGTCCAAAAGGCACATCCAACTACTTCTTAACCTGTGCTCTAGACTGGGTGCACTTTATTGCCTCGGCCCCATAGTTGTTTGTTATTTTGTAGCAAGGGAAAGGAAAATGAATTCTAAATATTTCCTGATTTTTGTTTTATGAATTGATGAACAGTGCATGCTATTAGTATTAGTCTAATTTAGTCACAGGGAATTTCAGAAGCTTTGCTTTGAGTTTGTGCAAAGTAGAGAGGGATTTTTCTTTTAATTTGTTGAGGATTGTTTGGTCCATACAGATCCCAGATCTCCTAGGCATAAGTAGAGGTTTCATCAATCATCTGAATTGTAGAGAAGTTCATCTAAAAAACTAATCATGTGAGAATAAACTGAGAACTTGTGCTAATATTTTGTCCAGAATTTAGATGAGAATTTTAAACACAGAAACATAGAAATGATGGCAGAAAAGCCACAAATGGTCCAAACAGTCTGCCCATCAAGCTTATAGTAGTATCTGCCATGCCGTGCAGGTTACCCCCGCGCTTATCAGATTCCTAGACCATAAAAGTCAGGGCTCTTATTGGTTGCATTATTGGTTAAGTGTAGTAACAGCCACATCAGCAAGTTACTTCCATGCTTATTTGTTCCCTGGATCATAAAAGTCAGGGCCCTCCCTTGGTTGCTGTCTGAATCCAATTCCCTTTTTCCCCTTGTCATTGAAGCAGAGAGCAATGATGGAGTTGCATCAATAGTATCAAGGCTTATTTTGAAATGTTTTTTATCTGAACTTAGATATTGGGCAGGGTAGCAATTTTCTGTTAACTTACAAAAAGCTAATTTAATTTTTCAATGCAAATACGTTTTTCTTTTACTATAATGCCCTGTGCTTCTGTTCCCTATAGAGTAAAAGAATCCAAAATGTAATTTATATTGTTTATAGGTTTTGCTCCAGCCTCTCCTCCCCACTCCTGGGAGAACCTTTAGTTGTGTAGGGATTAAACACATGCTCATTCTAAATCACAACTGAGAGCTGGAGTTATTTATGTGGCATCTCCCAAAGGTGGGGTTTACAGATTGAAAACCACTAACCAGATTAGTAGCTGCCCTCTGGACTGACTAGTTTATATACTTTGAAGATGCAGTCTCCAGAATTATGCACAAATAAGGTCTCACTAGAGATTTATAGAGAGACATTATCCTTTCTTTTCCTGCTGGCTATTCTCCCTATTGTTGCACAGGAGGTGTACCCTTGGGCCGAGGTGGGGTTGACACTACCCATAGGGGAGGCCATACAGGTCCCCACCGACGGCAGGTGGAGCTGGCTGACTGACGGAGGCCGGCTGGAGCTTCGCCAATACCAGCCCTCGTTCCCCGCGGGTTGAGCCTTTCGGTGCCGAGGCCGGCTGGAGTTAGGTGGGCCTCCGTCCAAGGTCTTTGATGAGATAATGAGGTCAGCCAGGAGACAGCAGAAGCAGAACTGGAGAGTCTGTATGGGACGTGGCGGAGTCTCAGAGACCCAGGTGCCAATAGGAATAAGAGTCAGACAGGGGATACCCGAGCAAAGCAGTCCAAAGCGTGAAAGGCCAAGTCCAGGCCTAAGACTGTAGAGGCGTCATGGAACAAGCTGAAGTCAGGGCAGGCAGCAATCAAGGAGCAATGGCAAGGCAAGCCAGAAGTCGAGTCCATGAAATGAACAGTAGCGTGGTCAGGCAAAGCAGAGGTCTGGACTAGGAGAAGATCAGTAGCGTGGTCAGGTGAAGCAGAGGTCTGGACTAGAAGGAGATCAGTAGCGTGGTCAGGCAAAGCAGTGGTCGGGTCCAGGAGAAGATCAGTCCGTAAGAGTAGCTGAGTAACATGAAGCACAGGAACAGGAGAAGGCAGGAACAGGAACACGGAAGAAACAGGAACTGGGAAAATGAGGAAATCACCAAGGAGGCAACGAAGTACACATCCAGCGTGGAGACCTGTTGCATTAAATATCAGAGCTCAGTGGCGTCATCATCCAAGGCCACGGGTTTGATTTCCCACCACTATCCCTTTATAAAGAACAAAGATGCGCGGCATGGGACAGCAGCGTCTCTCCATGGATCCAGAGAGGCCCGTTGCAGAGAACAGGAGTCAGCCATGGAGACATGAGTGCCGTGGACAGTGGCCCACAGCCACGAGGGAAGTGGATTCACTGTAGCAGGCAGAAGAGGGTAAGAAAGCCTGGCCGCGGGCCTGCCACAACTGACACACGCAACAGTACCCCCCCCTTACGCCTCCCTCTTGGTGGTCTTGGTTTGCCCGGATGAGCACAATGAAACTGTAGGAGAAGGATTTTATCCAGTATGTTACGAGCTGGCTCCCACGAATTCTCTTCTGGGCCGTACCCCTCCCAGGAAAGGAGGTATTCCCACTTGCGACCCATTCGGCAAACATCGAGGACTTCGTGGACCTTGTATGTGGTGTTGGACTCAGCAACCAGCCTGGAAGGTTCGGGAATCTTACATGAAGGCCAGGAGATGATGACAGGCTTCAAAAGTGACACATGGAAAGTGTTGTGAATTCCCAAAGTTGGCAGCAGCAGAAGCTGGTAAGTAACAGGTCCAATGCGACAGATGACTGGAAAAGGTCCGATGTATCTTGGTGTGAACCTTTGGGAATGTATCTTAAGACAAATGTATCATGTACTTAGCCAGACTTTTTAACCAGGAATAAACTCAGGAGCAGAGCGTCGATGAATATCCGTGGACTTCTTAGCTCGGATAGCGGCTTGGCGCAGACGAAGGTTCGACTGATTCCAGAGAGCCTTGAGAGCATATGCAGTAGCTTGTGCAGCTGGGGAAGGTACCGACAGTGTATGGGTAGTGGTAACCCGGGCTGCTTATCATAGACAATGGAGAATGGCAACATACCTGTGGCAGCGGCAATATGGGAGCCCAAGGAAGAAGTTCTGACCAGTTGACTTGCCAATCATTTATATAGGTGCAAAGAAAGGCCTTCAAAGAATGATTCATATGTTCAGCTTCACCGTTGGTTTGTGGATGGTAAGCTGTGGTGAGACTGATGTTAATGCCAAACTTACGACAAAGGGTGCACCAATAGCGGGAGATGAACTGGGGACCTCTGTCTGAGACAATGTCCTTGGGTAAGCCATGCAGATGAAATATATGAAGAAAGAACATGCGTGCCAATTCTGGAGCAGAATGTAAGCCTGGCAATGGAACAACATGGGCCAGTTTTGAAAACCTGTCGATGGTGACCCATATAACTGTGTGACCTTTAGATGGAGGCAAGTCCACAATGAAATCCATGGAAAGATGTGTCCACGGTTCTTCTGGAGCAGGAAGTGATTGGAGCAGACCCCAAGGTCAACTGACCAGGGGTTTATGTTAAGCATAGGTATTGCAGGAATCAACATACGCTCTAGTGTCAGAGACCATAGTGGGCCACCAGAAGAATCGCTGGAGTAGAACAAGAGTTCGCGCTCATCCTGGGTAGCCAGCAAACTTGGAATCATGTGCCCGGAGAACTCTTTCACGGAGGTGACGGGGCACAACAGTTTTCCCAGCTGGGACTGGATGAGTCGCAGGCAAGCAGATACAGGCTGTGTTGATGAAGTAACTGGGTTATTCGGGGACATCTTCGGGTTCAAAGGAAGATAGGGCATCTGCCCGGAGATTCTTTTCAGCTGGGTGATAATGGAGTTCAAAATTGAACCTGGAGAAAAACAAGGCCCATCAGGCTTGACGGGTGTTGACATGCTGAGCATGTCTCAAGTGTTCAAGGTTTTTATGATCGGTGAGAATCGTAAATTTGTGCTGGGCGCTTTCTAACCAAGGGCGCCATTCCTCCAAAGCCAGTTTAATAGCAAGTAATTCTAAGTCTCCAATACTGTAATTCTGTTCTGCAGGGGAGAACTTTCGAGAGAAGAAGGAACACGGAAAAAAACAAAAACTGCCCCAGCCCCAATAGCAGAGGCGTCCACTTCAAACCAGGATAAGAACATAAGAACATAATGCCATACTGGGTCAGACCAAGGGTCCATCAAGCCCAGCATCCTGTTTCCTGGTGTAGTCAGGCAAATCAGTGGTCAGGTCCAGGAGAAGATCAGTCCGTAAGAGTAGCTGAGTAACACAAAGCACAGGAATAGTAGAAGGCAAAACCAGGAACAGGAACACAGAAGGAACAGGAACACGAGGAAATCAGCAAGGAAATACACGTCCAGCGTGGAAACCTGTTGCAAAGGCGACTAACAGGAGCTGAGCCCGGCCTTAAATACCGGAGCTCAGTGACATCATCATCCGGGGCCGCGGCTTGGATTCCCGCCATGGTCCCTTTATAAAGAACAGAGATGCGCGTGCGCGTGCCTAGGGAGGGAAATGGCATGGAAGGACGGCGTCTCTCCGTACACCACACGGAGAGGCCCGCCGCAGAGCACAGGAGTCAGCCGTGGAGACAGGAGCATTGGGGATGGCCCGAGGACAGAGATGGTGGCCCACAGCTGTGAGGGTAGTGAAGCCAGATGCTGGAGCAGGCAGGGTAAGAGGGCCTGCTGCAGCCAGCACATGCAACACTATGCACTCAAGTATCCTTCTGTCTTTACCTTCTCTACTGTTTGGTCATGTTAAGATTATCAGATGTGATCACCCCAAATACCTCTTGTTTATGTACCAGTCTTACTGGATACCTTTTCTGGATGAATCAAATATATGTTTCCATAATATAAATGTACTGCCATAACATAACAATATTTTATTTATTGTATTTATTGAAAATATTTATATCCCACATAACCAAAATTCTATGCAGTTTAAGATAAATAAATAATAAACTCTTTAAAAAGACAGAACAAACAAAAATAAAGAAAACATTAAAATAATTTAAGCACCATATTTATTTCACATAACCAGAGCCAACACTCATAGTAGCATAGTAATATAGTATAGTTCAAGACCTCTCATGACCTTAAAGATAAGATAGAGTTCTTTAAGATCATGAGAGATCTTGAGCGAGTAGATGTGAATTGGTTATTTACACTTTTGGATAATAGAAGGACTACGGGGCATTCCATGAAGTTAGCAAGAAGCATATTTAAGACTAATTGGAAAAAATTATTTTTCATTCAATGCACAATTAAGCTCTGGAATTTGTTGCCAGAGAACATAAGAACATAAGAAATTGCCATGCTGGGACAGACCAATGGTCTATCAAGCCCAGCATCCTGTTTCCAACAGAGGCCAAACCAGGCCATAAGAACCTGGCAATTACCCAAACACTAAGAAGAACCCATGCTACTGATGCAATTAATAGCAGTGGCTATTCCCTAAGTAAACTTGATTAATAGCTGTTAATGGACTTCTCCTCCAAGAACTTATCCAAACCTTTTTTGAACCCAGCTACACTAACTGCACTAACCACATCCTCTGGCAACACATCGCTAATATATTCTGAGTTTTGGCATTTCAAAGTGAATTACATTCTAGGGATGGGTAGTCAATTTTAACAAAGTAGACACAGAAAATGAAGAAAAAATCCCCCAAATATCGTTCATCCAAATTTTGTGTTACTGCGCAAAAACGCTGTAACTGCACAGTAACTGATGTACCTCACAGTAAGTGAAAGAGATATGCCCAGCAAGTGCATTTTTTTATTTCACCAATCCATGTTTTTATTAGGAAAGAGGCCCTTGTATTTTGTGCATAATGACAGTAACTTTAATACTGACGCAAGGGTGCAGATGTGTGTGCATATGCCAGATTGTGTCCAGAAATGCATCCATTTTATAAGTTACACAAGTACATAAACACATATATGCACACATGGTGTAAAATAGCCTGGCTGTGTATATATGTGCACACAATTTTATATGGAGATGAACATGTGCATGTAAATACTTATGTGCAGATTTCAGATTAAAGTCCTGGAACACTCATGCCTCTGGTTCCATTGAGCAGCCCCTGTCACATGGTAGGGGGAAAGGGCGACCAGCGCCATTTTGAAAAATGGCACAGCCTGTCCATTGCCCCTAACATGTGACAGGGCTGCCCAATAGCACCAGTAGCCCCTGTCATAAGTTAAGGGCAAAAGGCGGCAGCTGCCATTTTGATGAGGGCAGCCGCTGGCACAGGAATGGGAAAATGCTCTGGGTCCAGGGCACTGGGAAGGTAGGTAGGGGGGGGGGTCTGCTGGTAGGGTGTCTCTGATTTTTTATAAATTAAAAAAAACACGGTACATCGAGAGGCATAACCAGAAGGAAAAGAACTTGATTGCAGCTAGGTAGAGAGTGCATCCAGCTAGGTAGAGAGATCATTGCACAAATCAACAATTCTTTTCCCTTTCATCGTTCCAAATGGCAGAAAATCTTCACCGATGTCAACTTTGCTGTTCGTAGCTCTCACTGTGTATTTAAAACTGCCCCCAGAAACCTACCCCCACCCCCCCAAACCTCACCCCGATTATAAGTACTCTCTCTTACAGTAATATAATAGTAAACTTACATATTTGTCTCTATAGAGGTTCTCTCACTTTTTTTTTTTTTTTTTTTACCACAGGCGCTGCTTTCTGCTATATTTATATCATTTTGATGAATCCAGGTCTAAGTTCGTACTTGAGGCCATGGAGGGGCATTATCACCTCCTTTTCCTTCTGGTTCTGCCTCTCTATGCAGCCCAGCACCCTTCTGCCGTTAGCCACCATCGTGTTACATTGCTTCGCTGCTTTCAGATATTAGAACCCCGACGTCTTCTTCTCGGTCTGCGCACATTAGTCTTTTGCCCCACACCACACACAAAACCTCTGGATTTCTGCACCCCCAAATGCAAAACCTTGCTCTTTTTTTTTTCCATTCATATAAATCACCAGTACATCTCCCCCATCCTACTCTTAGCTCCCCCCAAGGTCCCAGTCAGGGTTGACCCTAGGGGGTGAGGGGCCTAAGATGAATCAGCAGGAACTGATTGTACCTTGCTCCAGCCAGATCATCCGCTCCCCCCCTGAAAGAAGGCCCCCCCCCAAAAAAAAGTAGAAGGCCCCACTCCCCCTTCTGCATGTCACATGGCTGGGACAAGGTGCAGTCGGCACCATTTTGAAAAATGGCATCACCCAGGATGGGTGTGAAGCTGCCTATGTCCCCGACGCTGGAACCGTTACAAGGTAAGGGGGTCTCTGGAGGAGGCTGGGGGGGCCTTTTTTTGGGGTCGGGGAGGATGTCCTTCTGCTTTCGGGGAAGCTGGGGGGAGGTGGGTCTTGCACGCTCAGGGGGGCGCTGCGAGGAGGGGCGTTGCTTTTGGGGGGCCAAGGAGGGGGCCACTGCCATCGCTGCCGCTTGCATACTTTGAACTTTTGTTTTGGGCTGTCAGGTCTACCTGTTTTGTCAGTCCTGGGTTGAAACAGGGGGGGGGGGGGGTCAACAGTGACTCACACTCAATCTTCCTGTTTGGCTGCATGTTGGGGTTTTTTTTTTTTTATATTATTATTTTTTCCCCTGCCTCTTTAAATGTGCGGCGGGAGCCTCACACCCCGGAGCATTAGGGTCCCAGGCATCCCGCCGCACATCTAACATATGCCAGAGAGGGTGCAATTATTTACTTTTATTTATTTGAGCGATTTATATACTGGAGTTCCTTATCAGAATCACTAGTTCACAACAGTGTACAGGTTTGACACTCACAGACGATGAGCTATGGAGGTAGGCATACACACCGAAAAACAGGGAAAACAAACTGTGGCTACAGAGGCAGGCATGCACTGTGGAGATAAACTAGGGAAACAATATAAAGAACTAGGAGATTTCTATAAAGATTGCTCTATGTGTCTAACGTAACCAGATTATAGGGAGGGTTGACCGTAGTGAGGTATCGCAGCTCGCCACCTTCTCGGTTGGCCGTGATCAAATATTAGCATAGAATTGCCTAGTTATGGATTTCTTTGCCTGTATTTGCATTATTTATGTATGCAAATTGCATACAAAGAAGGTCATTGTAATAGGGGAGGGTTTCTGGTTGGGGGACATGCTAATGATCATGTAAATCGTACGATATCATTACGATCGTGCACTACTGTCGTGATATCGTGTGATCTACGCACATTAGAGTCTTTTATAATACCATAAGGACAACACATTTTGATGAATGATCCGGTTAGTGTGGGGAAAAATGTGCTAAAATATGGGTTAAAGCCCATGCTTAGATTGAGTTACATTTAAAGGCTAATTGAAAAATAATGGGCTTATTAGCTATTACCCTGCAATTTAGGGAACATAAGAACCTAAGAATTTGCCATACTGGGTCAGACTATCTTATTTCCAACAGTGGCCAATCCAGGTCACAAGTTCCTGGGACAGATGCTAACTTTGCCAACCTAATTTTGCACAAGAAATTTAACTCCAGGATCAGAGCAGTTGTTAAAACTTCCCATGGTACTTCCACAATTTTTTACTAACATGGTGTTTCTTTTAATTGTAGCATTATATTTTTTTCAGAATTTTTTTTTTTAATATGTTCATTATTTTGTTTTGAATTATTTATATGTGTGTAATGTATATTTGTAATGTGTATATATGCAGTGCATGTTTTTGTATTTTCCTTGCAGAGTGTGTGCAGAAATGTGAAGAATGCATAGGGGATTGCCGCCCCAGATTTCTCCTGCCGCTTTGCAAAACAGTCATTAGGTCCCAACTAGACCAAATCTACTTTTTCTGTATCAACTGTGATTTTTCAGCCCATTTCTAGGCGCTGGAATTTAGGCTGTTCTTTTGTGAAAGCTTTAAATGTGCTTCTTGTGTGTAGCACTTACTTTTAAATTGTAGCCTATTTCATTTGATGAATGATCCGTAAGGATTAGCATGTCAAATAGAGGATGGAGTTGTACTAGATCAGGCAATATAATACTGCAACACATATTTATAGTGCTTACATGGATTTTGAATACCCTTTTATCATTATTTTTTGCTTTAGATGTATTTCTTTCATGCCAGAATAATCCACTTCCTTCCAGTCATTCTTTCAATAGCCATAGTGCGGATTTGCTGTTCAATGACTTACAAATTGCCCATGAGTAGTTGTCCATTTAGGGAGCTTTTTTTTTTTGGCATGGAGCATTTGTATGCCATTAGCTTACTGCATCCCGCGGTACCAAAGATTTCTACTATGTGATTAAAGTAAAACCCATGTACAAATTTAACTGTTATTTTAGCGTGGTTTTATTACATCAATATCTAAGGGCCTGATTCACTAAGCTGTTTTCCCACAGACAAAGAATGGGGAAAAAGCCCTAGTGAATCAGGCCCCAACAGTGTAGGAAATAGGCTTTAATGAAGTGGAGGAGCTATAAGAAGCCTTTAAGACAGTTCTAGTCTGACATAGGAGCAGGAAAGTGAGCTTAAGGGTGCAGTAAAGAGATTTTAGAAAAAAAAGGGTTCGGGTTTTTTTGTTTTTTTAATTGCTATGGTTCCTAATTCTTGACGCAAACCAAGCATTCTGGAGGAGAATGAATGGTTATGTAAAGGTATTGAGGAGAGTGTTTTGGCTTTCTGGACCATGGGATGGAGTTCCAAGGACTGCTGAACAAAGATGGAGTTCACCTTTCGAAGAAGAGGTAAAGTGTCTTTCCAGAATGGCTTGGTAAACCTGCTGAGGAGGGCTTTAAACTAAGATTGTGGGAAATGGATTAAGAAGTCCATCGGGTAAGTTTATAAGCACTCAGGTAAATAAAACATTAAACTTTAATAGAAATGGGGAAAAAAGGGCAAAATCTGGAAAACTGTGTAGAACTAATGCCTATAGCACGGGAAATAAATTCTTGGATCTGAAGACAGTCCTGGAAAAGGCTGGCTTGGATGTAATGGATATCACAGAGATGAGGTAAATGGAAAATCATAACTGGGACATAGTTATTCCAGGCTGCAATCTATTCAAAAAGGCATCGTAGGGAGGAGTGATGCTACATATAAAAAATATTAATGCAACAGAACTGAAGGACTTATGAAGTAAAGAGGACACAATGTAGAGTAATCTGGAAAGAAGGAATGGAATTTTCTTTCTACTGACTTCAGTGGATGATGTCAGAAGGCAGCGCTCTCGCCCCATAAAGTGCAGCGCTTAATGGCGCACAGCCGCCGGTGCGTGCCAAAGCTGCGCGCCAATGGGGTATGACCCTACACCAGATTTCAGCAACTTTACTATTTTTTTTTTGAGTCCATGGGTAAGAAGAGGATGAACTGCCCTGTTTCCTCTTCTCAAATTAAGCTGGACCGATATTTTCCTAGCAATTTAGGAGGACCAGAAATAGTGCTTGAGGGCTTGGGCTCTGCTCTGCCCAAAGCATCGAGTTTCATTGAGTCCTGATACTCGACTGTTCCCTTTTAGGAAATAGGGGGAAGGAAGGAAGTTTTGGAAGAGGGAAAGCCGGTCTTGGAAGTGGTTCCTGCTTTTCCAACTGTTGCTGGATCTGGTGGAGGGCAAATCTCTGTGGTGAGCGGTCTCCAGGGCCTTTTTATTGTTACCACTTTCCAATACAACTTTAGAAACCTTCTGAAAAGGCCTAACCAGTCTGGAATGGACCCTTTCAAGTACCTTTCAAGTAGAGAGTCTCATTTTTCCTTAAATCAGAGCCGTGAAAGTAAAATTGATACTTTGGATTCTCAAATTATTACTTTAGAAAATGCATCATTGGCTCTTATTAGGGACAATGAAATTTTGCACGGCAAGCTGCTGACCATTTCTCTAAGCAGATGCAGCCTGCGTATTTTGAACTTTCCTAAATACTCCTCTGTTACTTCAATGGCTATGTTAAGGAGATTTATGTTGAATTTTTGAATGTTTCCTCTGATAATATTCTTTTAATAGCGAATGTTTTCTATATCCCAGTTCGATCTACAAACAGGGAAGCTATTAGAGATGTGAATCGGAACCGGAATCGGTTTGGTTCCAGTTCAAATCATGCATTTTTTTCGTCCGGCCCAATCGGTTTTTTTTTGTTTGTTTGTTTGTTTGTTTTTTAAATCGGCTGCGCCCGATCCGATAAACAAAAAACCCACCCCAACCCTTTAAAACTACTCCCTAAGCCTCCACCATCCTCCTGACCTCCCAAAAAACACTTTAAAATTACCTGGTGGTCCAGTGGGCCTTTTAAAGGGTTACACACGTAAGATAAGCACATAACCCCCGAAAACCTACCCCTGCGCTCGCCGAGCCTATTTTGCATAGGGGGACTAGGAAACAGTCTTGCCTGATTCCCTTATACAAGTGAACTTTTTCAGACAATGCTTGCTCATTGCTTGTAGCTCTTGCTTTCAGATTTCATTATAAGCTATTAACCAAGTACGGTAAGTTCTCTCCCATGCTGAATGTCCTTAGAATAAATTTAAGTGGGGAATATGCAAATCCAGTCCTGAAGTACCAGAAACATTTCTGGTTTCCAAGATATCCGTAATAAATATTTGCATTGCCTCCATTGTATCAAATACATCTCGTGCACATTCACTGTGAATATCCTGAAAAGCAGACCTGTTTGTGACACTCCAGAACTGGAGTGGCCTACTCCAGCTCTAAAATAAAAAAAGGTAATTTGACTCTATCAACTGCTTTTTCAACATCTAACGAGAGGAGAGAATCCAATCTAGATGCTTTGGCTTTGCAAATTAAATTGACAACAACAAACCTTTTCAGTCGGAAAAAAAAATCAGCAGAATCAGGAGTCACAATTTGAAGCTCCAGGGAGGAAGACTCAGAACCAATGTCAGGAAGTATTTCTTCACAGAGAGGGTGGTGGATGCCTGGAATGCCCTTCCGGAAGAAGTGGTGAAGACCAGATCTGTGAAGGACTTCAAAGGGGCTTGGGATAAACACTGTGGATCCATGAAGTCTAGAGGATGTGAATGAAGAGTGGGTGGCTCACGGGAATGATGGCTACTGCCTGGAGATACCCTTATTCAATAAACACACGGTTAATGCGACTCCAACATTGCTCTAAGCTTCAACGGTAAGAGGAAACGTGGAAAAAGATTTGCATTCACAAAAAAAGCGGGGAGTAGCTTGCTTGTTACGGCAGTTACTACCCAAACCAAATAAGCCTGGTACTTCACTTTCAATGCATATCCAACTCTCTGCTTCTACGGCAGGGGAGAAAGACTGATACTTCACACATATCTAGCATAGCTCTCTGCTTCAACGGCAGGGGAGAAAGTCTGATACTTCACTTTCAATGCATATCCAGCATAACTCTCTGCTTCTACGGCAGGGGAGAAAGACTGATACTTCACACATATCTAACATAGCTCTCTGCTTCAACAGCAGGGGAGAAAATCAGATACTTCACTTTCAATGCATATCCAGCATAACTCTCTGCTTCAATGAAGAAAAGTGGAATTATAGACAGACAACAACCAACAAGGTCTGAATTATTTAGTCTGGGTAAACAGATAAGCATGGATGTAGCTTGCTTATTGTGGTGGTTACTACCCCTAACTAATTAAGCTAGATATTTCACTTAGAGGCAGTTCCCAACACTGCTCTCTACATTAATGGCAGGGGTGGAAGGGAAATAGAATCAAAAGGTTACTAAGAGCCAAGAGTAACAGATAAGTATGAGAAAAAAGTGCAAAACTTGCTGGGCAGACTGGATGGGCCGTTTGGTCTTCTTCTGCCGTCATTTCTATGTTTCTATGACTGTTCCTCTTATATTGCCTACCCCTTTCTAGCTCTGAAGAAGCGTTTCTATCAATTAGGTCTGGAAAATGCATCTCCAACGATTCTGCCAATACTTTAGCAAAAGTAGTGATATCCTAATCTAAGAGCCTTATGGGGTGGTAAGAGCTGCACTCCAAAGGGTATTTGGAAATTACATAAATGTGAGCTGACAGGCAAATTAAAGCCCCCTCAGCAACTCATTGAAAAGTTATGTTTATCTGGTGGTGAGCTCTTGTGAAGAGTTCTTATAATGCTATACAGAGAAACCATTGCTTGGGAAGTCTGCCGTCTCCTCTTTCTCCTTGCATGACATTTCTCAGTCTAGACTCATTTGTATCTCCTCTAGAATATGCTGAAATATAGTTTAGACCAGAGCTTCTCAACTAGTGTGCTGCAGCAAGATCCCTACTGTGCCATGGCGTCACCCTTCCCACCTCATTTCCTACAAGGTAATGTTGCACTGCAGCCTGTAACTCTTGATCTTTCACAAGTACCTACCAGCCAACTTTGTTTGTGATAATTTATCAGCCAATGTTTTCTTGCTAGTGTAGCAGTCTGTCTTCCAAGAGAGATCCCGCTGCAGGTCACCGCCAAAGCCCAGGTCAGCGGGGCCAAAATGGAAAAAAAAAAAAAAGAGTGAGATTCCCACTGCAGGTCACCGGTGCCCAGACCAGTGGGGCTGAATTAAAAAAAAAAATAAAGAAATAGAAATCCTGCTGCAGGTTGCCACTGGAGCTCCCAGGCCAGTTGGGACAAAATGAAAAAAGAAAAAAGAGATCCCACTGCAGGCTGCCGACAGGGCCAAAGGAAAAAAAAAAGCTGACATTGTCACTGAAGCCCAGGTCCACGGGCTTCAGTGACAATGTCACAACTGTGTGAGAGAAGGATGTCACAACTGTGTGATGTCACAACTGTGTGATGTCACAACTGTGTGATGTCACAACTGTGTGAGAGAAGGATGACCGAAATGATAAAGGGTACCGGAACGGCTCCCATATGAGGAAAGGCTGAAGAGGTTAGGGCTCTTCAACTTGGAGAGGAGACAGCTGAGGGGAGATATGTTAGAGTTCTACAAAATCATGAAAGGAATTTAACGGGCAAATGTGAATCGGTTATTTACTCTTTCGGATAATACAAGGACTAGGGTGCACTTCATGAATTAGCAAATAGCACATTTAAAACTAATCGAAGAAAAAATTATTTTGACTCGAACACATAATTAAGATCTGGAATTCATTGCCAAGAGGATGTGGTTACAGCAGTTAGTGTATCTGGGTTTAAAAAAGGTTTGGATAAGTTTCTAGAACAGAAGTCCATAAACTGCTATTAATCAATAAGGATTAGTAGCTTGGGATCTATTCATTTAATGTTTGAGTACTTGCCAGATACTTGTGACTTGGCTTGGCCACTCTTGGATACAGGATACTGGGCTTGATGGATCCTTGGTCTGATCCAGTATGACATATCTTATGTTCTTATGAGATTAGGAGGCAGAGCCAATATGTGAATGTGATTGTGAGAAAGAGAGACTGGGAGCCTGCTTGTGTTTGTACCTGTGTAAGAGAGAGAGAGATTGGGAGCTTGCTTGTGTGTGTACCTGTTTGTGTGCCTATGAAAGCTTATGCGGCACATACAGGCACTCACAGGCATATTATGTCTGTGAGGGAGGGAGAGAGAGCCCGTGTATGTGAGAGAGAGGGAGTGTGTGTGAGAGCACAGGCATGCATATGAGAAAGGGGGCATGTGAGAGCATGAATGTGTTATTGTGTGTTTGTGAGAGAGAGAAAAGACAGTTTCTTTGGCCCTCCCTCCCCTAATCTATGACAATCTTAGCGTGACTGGAAATCAAAAGATCCCAGGTATGGAAAGCAGGAGTTTTTAAAATCCTTTTTATATTTTATTTATTGAATAGTGATTGATGTTTCTGCTGTTTTGACATTTTAATTGTGTTTTGGGAAACTTACAATACTTTAATTATTGGATTTGTCAGCTGTTTTAACTTTTATTCTTTTTATTAGTATGTTTTTAATATTATGAATGCTTTATGTATTGATTGTATTGCTTGATGCTTTCTGAAGAATGTGTTTCTGTTTTTCCATTGTTGCATTTCATAATCCAGTCAGGTTTGTGGTTCAGTTTTTGTTAGCACATTTCTATTTAAAATTATGGCCTCTCTGTTTTGTTTTGGTGAGGGTCTTTCTTGTGTAACTTTAATTCTTGCTGTGAAAACAATGGCACTTTTCATCACTAGCTTTTGCAACATTATGGTCATCCCTTCTTCATTTCTATTTTAACAAAAGTTTGTTCTTTATTAATTTCACCTGCATGCAGAAAGTTTTGAAAGTTATTGCTGAAAATATTTTTTTCATACACATTTTATTTTCACTGCAGTTAGATAGAAGATGTTGAGCAAGGGATGGACTTAGCCAATGTTCCCTTTAAGGGTTGGGTTGCTGTAAGCATAAAATTGATAGGCTTTGTGCTTCAACGAAAGTAGTGCTCACAGGGTAATGTAACCAAAAACGTTTGCTCATGTGCAAACATGTTTGCACACAGTAAGCCAATCCTTAATGGTTGTTAGGGAGAAGGAAATTTGGATTGGATCTTGAGGGGGGCTGGGCTAAGAGAGAAAGAGTGCTGTTTGGACTGACCCTTGGGAAGGGAAGGTAGTACTGTTCAATTTTGTTAAAAGTACATTTCCTGGCATTTTCAAACACACATGAGCAGTGACCAGCAGAAATGGCTGTATGTGATATTGTAAAATTTGGTTCAGTGTGCCACGAGGATCAAGCAAACTTGAAAGTGTGCCCTGATGTAAAAAAAAGATTGAGAAGCTCTGCTATAGAGAGAAAAGCTCGAAGGGCCTTGAAAAGACGTTTTTCTCACCATGCAGGAACTCTGGGAGATCCGTGATACTCCCAGTATGCTCCTGTGTCCAAGAGCTGACCAGGACACGGGCTAGGCAAGTGCAAATAAATAAATCACTTTTAATATAGTGGGATGGAAATATTTTCTTGGCCCTTTCCAGTTTTTTTTTTTTAATTCTTTTTATAACTTGCTGTCAGAAATGTTACAGAGGCCCAAGCTCTTACCCTGAAAGATGAATTAACCCATGACAATTATTGCTCCTTGAACTTTAGATGCTTTGAGTGAGATCAGATCTCTGCTCAGAGACTTTTACAGGTAGAACTACAGTTTAGGTTCTATTTGAATAATTCTTGAACATTTTTGTCTGCCATGGAGGCATCACAACCCTCACTATACTATTCTGTTAAAGTGCTTTTGGGGATTGTTACATTTTTAATCCTTCCCTATCTTTAGAACATTCCCTTTTTGGGATGGTCTTGACTTTTATATATGGGGGTGAGCTTACTGATGGGGGGGGGGGGTTCTTTTTGAGAAGTTGGAATGACTGGAGCTGAGGAAGGTTTTTTTTTTTTTTTTAGGTGAAATAGATGGCCTAAAACCAGCACTGTTCCCACCAAAGGATGGCCTGAAGAGTCAGAGCAAGCCAAATTTGCAGCAAGACGGAGGTTGTGCCCAGGACTGTGATGTGGACTTCAGCATCATCACCCACCAGCCAATCCAGAGTGCTGAAGCAGTATGCATGAGGGCAGAGCTACAGAAGCATGATGTTTTGCTGTAAAAGAGCTTGTGCAGAGCCCTAGTTTTTAGAGGGAGCATGAGGAGTTTGAGTAAGTGGGAGTTGCTTGCTACTGGAAAAGTTGCTGCTGGAAAAATTGCAGAAGCCCAAGCTCTTACCCTGAAAGATGAATTAACCATGACAATCTTCTGCTATCCTGAATGGGGCACGGCAACCCACTGTTGCACCCAGAGGAGGTTCTGGCTCTGTACATCAGTGACGCACCTAGCAGCCTGATAAATAGGTTTGATCTAAATACCAGGCTACCAAAGTCCATGCAGTCTACTTCAGCGGCTTTTGACTCCAAGGGGGTACACAGTTGAGCCTGGTGGGGTGAGCCATGATGAGTATGGTGGAATGCAACAAATGCCACAAGTTCCAGCAACCATAGTCAGTTGCCCTTCAGTGTTGCAGATGTTCCGTACATGTGCTCCTGAAAGCGGATGCCAGTGTCAGTGAGTCTTGTCGCTGATGACTGAAATGACATTGGTGAGTGCCATAGCTTGAATAGGGGTGGGGAGTCACCCAGGGTTGGACTCCCGGAGCAAATCTGCCACCAGTCAAGAAAGTAGTGGGACAGACTGTGTTGGTAAGTGAGGCTGCTGTAATGCTGCTTAGCCCTTTCACCAATAGCGATAGGCCTTCAAGTTACCTCAGGACACACTGCCCAGCCCTGTTGAGTCATTGGATGTGGAAGTAGAAGAGGAGATGTTGGAGGCTAACCCTATGGTACCACTCAGAGCCAACAGTATGTCATTGGCCGACAGGGCAGATGCCATTAAATGGGCCTTGCAGGAGTCTAAAAGCAGAAGCTGTTGCAAGGGCGTCCTTCTTTGTACCATCCATTGTCTGCTTCTAGGTCTCAAGGTGTAAGCCAGAGGCTGCCGCAGATTCCACACCTACCAGCAGATGAGAGAGACAAGGCTATTCATATGACAAGGGGTTGTTGAGTTCCTGTTCATCTAGGAGAGGCAGTCTCATCATGATAACTATGACTCACAGGAGTGGAATGTAGCTGTGAGTAAGAATATAAGAACATAAGAAATTGCCATGCTGGGTCAGACCACGGGTCCATCAAGCCCGGCATCCTGTTTCCAACAGAGGCCAAAACCAGGCCACAAGACCCTGGCAATTACCCAAACACTAAGAAGATCCGATGCTACTGATGCAATTAATAGCAGTGGCTATTCCCTAAGTAAAATTGATTAATAGCCATTAATGGACTTCTCCTCCAAGAACTTATCCAAACCTTTTTTGAACCCAGCTACACTAACTGCACTAACCACATCCTCTGGCAACAAATTCCAGAGCTTTATTGTGCGTTGAGTGAAAAAGAATTTTCTCCGATTAGTCTTAAATGTGCTACTTGCTAACTTCATGGAATGCCCCCTAGTCCTTCTATTATTCGAAAGTGAAAATAACAGAGTCACATCTACTCATTCAAGACCTCTCATGATCTTAAAGACCTCTATCATATCCCCCCTCAGCCGTCTCTTCTCCAAGCTGAACAGCCCTAATCTCTTCAGCCTATCCTCATAGGGAAGCTGTTCCATCCCCTTTATCATTTTGGTTGCCCTTCTCTGTACCTTCTCCATCACAACTATATCTTTTTTGAGATGCGGCGACCAGAATTGTACACAGTATTCAAGGTGTGGTCTCACCATGGAGCGATATAGAGGCATTATGACATTTTCCGTTCTAGTAACCATTCCCTTCCTACTTCAGTACTGGAGACCAAGTCAAATGTTTCCCAATTTAATTCAGATTTAGCTGTTTGAAAATATAGAAGTATTTCCGCTTCCAAAATTTTCACCAAATTCTCATTGAACTTAGACAAACAATCAGCAAAAACAGTTTGAAATTCTCTCCAAAGAGACATTGCACTCTTACATTTTAGTTAAATATTGTATTCCATGAAAAAGTTCTTTTGGTCTATTTAATTTTTGAAGTTGGGAAGAGAAATAATTCTTCCTAGTTATCTTAAATAATTCCCTTTACTTCCTACAAGCCATGCAGAACAGCTCCAAATTTTCAGAGGTAGGCAAAGAACGCCACTTACGTCCAGCTGCTCGCATGAACCTATTATCCTTCAATTCCATGGAGAACCATAGAACCTGACAATAGTGATATATTATGTTTTCCTGAATAGGAGCAACAGTAAGGGAAACATTAGACAGTACCTCAAGTAGAGAAGCTGCAAACGCTCAGCAGAAAAAGTACTAAACTCTTCTGAACTAACCACTTTTCTTTAAATTTGGCTTTATCAATTAAAGGACAAACTTTGCTAAAAATAAGGAGATTCCAACTGTTTTGTTTCTTGACCAGTATAATACCAATTAAACATAATCAAATTATGAAGCAGTCCAAGGGACTGCTTCATTTTTAATATCAGTAATTTATAATACCAACAGAGCCTCTGGTATTATAAGCTGATCCAAGACATGACCCATACGATGAGTTGGGGCGGTGATCAATGGCTTTAGTTGCAAAGCAGACAATAAGGAATTAAATTCCCAAAATACTTCCCTAGGGCCACTGTTCTCGTGGATCTTTAGGTCCCCAATTACTACAATTTCTTGTGCCTTCCTACTCTAGCTTCATTCTGTCTGGTGCATCTTGAGTGAAAACAAAAATCCCTGCAATTGTGCTTATCCCATAGACGAATATTATATGACAACAAACAACAAATGAAAAAATGATGTTATCAAATTCAATGTTCATTCATTTCATTTTTATCAAAATGAAACAAAAATCACCTTTTTCATTTAGGATAGCCCATTCATTTCATATGAATTCACATCCCTTGTTTAAATAGAAATAAATGGAATTAACTAAAGAAATAAATGGAATTAAATAGAAATAAATGGAATTAACACTATTTGCATGCACTAGAAAGTACGGTAAACCCAATCATCCTTTTAAAATAAGCTTCACAGTACAGTTGATTTTTCAATATTAACTTGTTTTCATAATATGCTTAAAATTTGTGTGCACATGAAAAATATGACACACACACACACACTGATGCTCATTTTCTATTGGAGCAAACTTCAGATAACTAAGTAGCTGCCTACACAAAAGATTTCAATAAAACTAGCTCTTAAAGCCTTTATGTGATGTGTTGAAACCTCCAGGAACAGAGCCAATCAAAACTGGCAACCCTAAATGTCATGCACTGTATAATAAAAGAAGCAGGAAAAGCTAACAGTATAAAGGATATTTGATTTCGTTTGAAATTAATAAAAGAAATGTCAAAGATGGTTTCTATTTCGTTTAATTTCATTTTGGAAACAAAGGAAATGTTGTTCATTTTACATTTCATTTCAACGCTCCTCCCCCCCATGCAGACTAATATGTGCATTTTAAAAGCCCTACGCGCACCAAAGCCGGGAGATACGCACACGAGTTGGGCCAGCACATGCCGAGTGGATTTTATAAGTTGCCCATGTACCCACATACCTCCCTGCTACGCGCACAAGTCAAACGTTTGGATAAGGGGCAAGGCATGAACATGGGTAGGGATATGCAGCAGGGACGGATACGTTCAATTCAGTATTCATATTCATCGGGAACCAAATCCGTTACATCCGTTTTTGGGGGACCCCAATTCGTCCATTAGTTATGTATGGTATTCGTTTCCCATTAAAGTTAAAAAAAAAACAAAACAAAACACAAAAAAACCCCATCCCAACCCTTTAAATTTAACTAACTACAACCCCCCACCCTCCTGACCCCCCCCCCCCCCAAGACTTGCCAAAAGTCCCTGGTGGTCCAGCGGAGGTCCTGGAGCAATCTTCTGCACTCGGGCCGTCGGCTGCCGGTATTCAAAATGGCACCGATAGACTTTGCCCTGACTATGTCACAGGGGCTACCGGTGCCATTGGTCAGCCCCTGTCACATGGTAGGAGCACAAGATGGCACTGGCCATCCATTGCAACAAATACAACAAAAACAGCTATAATCCCAGATAGGGTACATAAAATGAAGTCCACTTCCACAGGCCTCCACAGGAAAGAAAAAAACCAAAACACAATATAGTAGCAAAAACAAAATATCCTTTGCAGTATTACAAAGTCCTCAAAATAGGGAATTCATTCCTGGCAAAAATGCAGCACGGTTCATCATTAAGAATTCATTGCTTACGCCACATCTAAAAATGATGAGACTTTCAAGGTAGGCTGTTTTCCTTGGTGGAATTGCCGTCATTCCTCTTACAGGTTCTTCCCAAAAGACGCTAGGGCCTTGAGCCTGGATATCAAATATGGGATTTATTTCCTCCATGGTACAAGATGTTTCCTCCACCGAGTTTTGAACCAGGGAGCAAGCACCAGCTGAACAGGCAAAACGTCCATACAAAACATGTCCAAGGCAAGCATTTGCTCAGCCAAAACTAAGCTCTGCCATCTCTTCAAGTCTCATCTTTTATGTCATTAAATGTCACCCTATGACATCACCCAGGCTTAAAAGGTATATACACCATCTAGTACTGAAACTAAAACAGCCAATTATCTTCTATGAGTAGAGATAAAGCGTAGAATGGGTAGAAGTTAAGAGGGGAAAATATTTGTGATATATGAATCAGAACTGGGACCAGGGCTATACCAGAACAAAAAACATAAAACAAAATGAATCTCCCACTAATGAAACAAACAATGAAACCACAAATCGCTCCCCTATCCTAAATACAGTATAGCTGGGTGTATAAGGGGGTAGTATTCCACTTGTATCGATTAATACTGAGACCATACCTCAGTTGTTGTTAGTTAAGTTCTAGAGGCTGTACATTTGCAAGAATATTAAAAGGATAAAAGGAATTAGAGATGGGGCAAACAAATGCAGACATGTAAGACCAACCCTTTAAAGAGAGATTGTAAGACACTCACAATGTACTTTCTGGAGGAAACAGGGGGATGATGATAAAAGAAGTTCACATTTTTCACAGGCTTCAATAAAGTCCTGGAAAATTACATTTCCCACAATAAAGCAAATTCAAAGACACGTGGTCATGATATGAAGTTGCAGGCTGAAAGATTCAAAAGAAGCATGAGAAATTTCTTCTTTATTGAGAGGCATAGATGCCTGGAACAGCTTGCCACCAAAGGCAGCGGCAACCGGAACTGAGAGAGTTTTAACACAGTAACGTCTTGATGTCAGCACAAAATGTCAATTTGCTTCTCCTTATCTGCCCATTTCTACCTGCCCACTGTGTTGTTCCGGGTCTTCCTTGACTTTTAATCTTCACCCTCACTTCATTACTAAAATCTTTCATGGTATGCTTCAAATGACCTGCTCTATGAGTGTCGGGCCTATTTTATAAAGGCCCGGCAACGCATGTTAAGCCCCGGGACACATCTAAGTCCCAGGGCTTTAAAAAATGGGTGGTCCAGGGCGGGGTGGGGCCAGAGGCCTCCGGCACAGTGGCCATTTACCGCTGTTTTGGAGGATTGTGTACCGGCGGGCTGCTGGCAGGTACAAAAGCTAAGATAGGGGATGGGGGTGTTAGAATAGGGCTAGGGGGTGGGAAGGATAGAGTAGGGGGGGAAGTTCCCTCTCCGGCCGTTCTGAAATCAGAGTGGCCTGGGAGGGAACAGGTGAAGGCCATGGGTGAAGGCCACAATAATTCCACGCTGCCTTTCTTCCTGGCTCTATTGCCCCCAAGTTCTATACCCTGTTATATGTAACTTTGCTTGCTTCGGCCTTTTGTTTGGTTACACTTTAATCCCCTAAGTTCCATGTAAACCGGCCTGATGTGAATTCCATTCGTGAAGTCCGGTATAGAAATATATATTAAATAAATAAATAAATAAATAAATCTAATGTTTATATTGACTCACAGTACAGTAGTCACTGGAGATTGTCCTCTACAATAACCTCAGCGATACTGTCTTTATTGTATCGTGTCACCTCATCATGACTGGGCTCCTCAACTAGCTTTTTGAGAAAGACTTCTTGAAAAAGATTACAGAAACCTCCTTCTGAGGTTGCTTCAAGCTTAGAACAGATGCAGAGCATGGTGGTAAGGGTACATGGGTGGGTGCACTGAGGGAGGAGGAGCTCATAACAAGGAGAAGCAAGAACAGAGGGTTTTGAAATGTTTGTTCAATCATGCAGAATTTAAGAAGGTCAAGGAATGGAGAATGTAACTGGATCGGCACAGATTGTTAGTATGAGTGCTTCAGACTTCCAGTAACATTTGGGGGAACCTGCATGGAGCAGCCTTGGTTATAACCCCAACATGAAAAATAACGGGATGCCCCGAGTTCAGACAGCATCTTCACTAAATTTGGGAACTCTTTGGATCATCACAAAGCTTGGTAGTAAGAACTGGGAAGAGGCCTGGGTGTTGGAGTAACTATGAGACCTGAAAGAACCACAGAAGAAGATAATGCCTGGCATGGCCTACCAGTAGAGTGGAGGAGGCCGACACTAACAGAATTTACCTTCCATTTTGTGAATAGTTCCACAAACATTCTGCAAAACTGAATGTTTACAAAAATGATTTTACCTAGACTTTAATTGGATTATTTTTGTGCAACATGCAAAGGCACCTCCGTTTTCAGATTTCGTTTTAGTTTGCTGAGCATTTAAGAAGTGTTATAATGGAGAAAACTGGGAAAATTCAGTGGAAAACAGTGAGTCAGTTTCTTTCATTTGTTTTTCTCCAATGTTTGTTCGCTATAATAAACACTGATAAATTCCTGGGAAAAGTAAAATATATACTGAAAACAAAGGTCCATAGAAATGCAGCAAAAGATCAAAATCTACCAGTTCGGTAGCCGTTGCTCTATTTGAGGGCTGGGAGGAGTTTAGGCACACAATACAAAAGGTGGGGTTTTTTCTCCTGCCGTGTCCCTGGCTGATGAAGCATTTTCCCATTGAAGGGGACACTTTCAGTAGAGCAGGCAGTTTGTAGTCCCGCAGGGACATTTGTACCCAGGGACCTTTGCACCTGCCTGACCTGCAGGCAGGGTCCAAATGGGAACGTATGTCTGATTTTGAATATCAAATACTTCTTGCGCAATAGTTTTCCCTCCTTCACCTTCTCCTTTCCCCCAGGAATGTCCCTTGGCCCCCCTGTTAACCTGTGCTGTTTCGCTGCGGAGCGGAAAACAACTTCCAGCCCTTGGAACTTTGCTTTGAACACGGTCCTCCCAGTCGTACAACAGAAACACACGCTGAAGTAAGACCTTTCTTTTGTTTAGACTTTCTACATTTTTATTTAGCGGGTCAAACATTTTTGACCATCCAACTCGGAGGTTGAAGGAAGGAAAAATGGTTTAGAACATAACTCCAGTCTATTCCAAGAACAGTTTAATACAAATAGCCACAAATATGTGATGCGATCTCTGGCATTTCACTTTATGGGGCTTGTAGCATAATTCAATGAAAACTAGAGCCAACTTCTGTAATGAGGATATGTTATTGCACCATTCGGATTCGACTAGGTGATGATATGTATGACGTCTGTCAAAATGAAGGAACTTGCTAAGCGATGTCTAAAGCAATGCACATTATGCACTATTTCTAATCTATAATGAAATAACAGGCTTTAAAGAATTATTTTAGTGCTGTAGTGCTTCTTGTCACTGATAATCCTAAATTTTACTAAGCTAAACACAATAATGAGTCTGGCGCCAGTATAGCGGTGCTAGTATAAACACTGCAATTACTGTGGTTGGGTTAATTCTCCTCTACAGCACCGTTTTGGTTTCTTAAGATGTTTCTGCTTAATGGCTTGATTATGTCAGCAGTTCTTAGTGATCAAAATAAAAATGTAAATGTTACAGTTCTTATCTTTAGTCATAAAGTACGTTCTTCTAATGCTGCATGTTTGGCAGGGGATGGTCCTATTTGGATCTTGGGATCCCTCCCTATTGTCCAGCGCAAAAAGCACAACCACCACTACAGCCAGGAGAGTAGGAAACTTTGCTCTGTTCCTGTCTGTTTAACTTAGAACCACTGCCCCTTTTATATCATTTCTTTCTTAAAACTTTGACCTGCAAAGACTGGTGAGATGTCCACGCATCGAGCAATCAGAAGACGCAAGCATCAATCTAAGCATTTCCTCAGCCTTGGGCAACCACTGTTCTGGTTCACTTTAGAACAAACCCACCATACTGGGATGGGAGAACACAAACAGGTCCTAATGTACTTATTATTTAAAGCATTTCTGTGGTGCCTTTAACCAGGATGCCTGATACAAAGAGAAGAATTCTCTGGGAGTTGCTGCCAAGTGCTAGGGAGCTCCTGTGCGGACATGGCCAGTCACATAGATGTAGAAGAGCGTAGGTTTCTATGGGATTGGATTTATCTCAGGTATGGGAATCCCTCTGAGAGGAAAATGCTCAGTGACAGAATGGATCTGATCCATATCTAAGGAGCTGCCTGAGGAGGGCAGACAATGAATATACACATGTGCTGAGAGTATTCAGGCAGCAAAATGGCAGACCAGGCCTTTGTTGGCTTCTCACAATTTACATAAACAGTTTGGGAAGATTTTTTTTTTTTTTTGTGTGTGTGAGATTTATTCCGGTTCAGATTAATTCAGATTCAGGCACGTCTCTCTACTATTACTGACCCTCTAATGCAGGCTTAGGCTGATGATCCACTTCCACTTGTAGCAATTATGCATCATCCCAAGAAACTGTTATGCGATCAGCAGAGAAGGAAAAGTAGCATAAACCCTAGATTCTCCAGCATGGTTTTCTTCAAAATGGGATTCTGTTTCTCGTTTGGGGGTTCCCTCAGATTCTTGTGGCTAAGAGAGGCACTTTGGGTTTAAAAATCAAGACTGTACTTCATTTACTATAGGGACAATCCCTATAATCGGTTTTAGCAGGGGTGTCTACCTCCTACCTCCATTCAAAATAAAAAAAACGAGTTATAGCTGAATGGTGGTCGCCAGTCAAAATGGCAGAAAACATATGACTAGAGGTCCACCAGTGGGAAACAGCTGAGTAGCCCCCTCCCCACCCATATCTTAAACAAGTATTTTGAAAAAAACAACCCAACAACCTGCAGATCCCACAAGGTCTAAAAATAGCAATTTTGACAGGAATTGCCAGGGGTAAAGAGAGCTTTACCCACATAAATCACCTGTCTGAAAATTGCCCACCCTGTATGTGGGTAAAATTATGTGCATATCTTCATTAGGCAAGTACTGGTAGCTGCCATTGGGGTGGAATCGTTCCCATGGTGGGGTTAGATTGGGGGCGGGGAAGAGGAGCGGAAACTAGACGCATAGCTTTCTATGCATCTAGTTTCCGCTTAGAATTTTGGTCTGAAAAAATATCCACAGAAAAAGCAGGTGCTAAACTTTGCTGGTATTTTTTACCTGGGGCAATCTTTTTTTAAATAAAGGGATGCATGCATTTTTTCTTTTAAAACTGGTACAAAGGCCGCGAGTAAAATATACCCTCAGATTTTACAGCAGTGCAGCTTGTTTGAAAACAGTTGGACGTGTGGCGTGGTTGACACAGCCTAGCGGGCGAACCCACTAGGCCCATGCCCGACAGCTGGCAGACACTCCCTGGGGCAGGGAGGGAGTTGAACTCTCACCTATAACCAGGACTCTTACCCGCAGGTTGAGCCCTTAGGTTCCGGGGGCCGGCAGGACTTAGGCAAATGTCCCAAGGGCGGTCGGAGGAAGAGAACCCAGAGTCAGACTATGGTCAGGGCAGGCACGTACAAGGCAAAGTCAGAGTCCGCAGCAGGGGTCAAGGGCAGCCGGCAGGCAAGAGAAAGATCTGGATATGTTGCAGTGGTCAGTGGCAGATGTCAGGCAAGAGAGAGGTCCGAAGCGAAAGTCAATACCAGGGTAGCAAGCAGCCGTGGGAGCAAGAGAGGACAAGGCTGGGACAAGAAAGGCAGGCAGGATGAGGCAGGGCAGACTGGACGAGGCAAAGCAGCCTGGGATGAGCAGACTGGACAACAAAGGGCAGGCTGGACGAGACAAGGCAGGATGGGATCCGGAGAGCGCGCACACTGCAAGGCTGCAAGGGGACCTGTTGCTGTGGCACCGAACTGAAGCACGGCCCAGGTTTAAATACCCAGCCACCCTTGATGACGTCGGAGAGCACTGGATAGAAGTCTCCCACCATGGAGCCTTCTTAATCTGGCGTGCGGTGCACACAAGCACCTAGGGAGACCAGCATCGAGAGGAAGGAAACGGCGGTGTCCATGCCTGCGGAGGAGAGAATGCGGCCTGCCAGTCTGGTCGAGTGAGGCTGCTTGTGCGGCCATCCCACAAGCGGCCAGACGTTACACTCTAAAACGACTAATCTCATTTCCATACCCTCGACGTGTGCTATGAAATTTAAACCCCAGAAAGAAAGGCAGGGTTAGTTCCAGTTCTTTTTCATATATATTTATTCTTCCGTGTTTCCAATAAAGCATAAATAATCTATAATGCATGCTACGTGCTAATGCCTGAGATAATGTGCTGCTATTACAGTTTAGAAAGCGTCTGCAAGGTAATAAACAGTCAACTTTACATTAAATTAATAGTGAGGAATGCACCGCCTGCTACTGTAGCTCTCTCATTACTGATGCAGGGTTTTAGAATAACAGTGCAATTGTGAAAGCAGTGTTCATTTCAAAACATTACATTAAATAGAAGGACCGTTTTCAAAGAGGTTTTTTTTTTTTAAATTACCCATCAGTCTGAATGCCGCCAAGTTATCTAGCTAAGCAATTAGCCAGATAAAATTCATCCACACAGCTTTCGAGGTGGATCCAGGGCTGGCCAAACTTGTCGTGATAACAGCCAGATAATGCCAATATTCAGCATTATGTGCCTAGGTTTCGGCCTGCCTCAGAGCATCCAGAGTTATCCGGATGTGTTTAATACAGCTGGTTAAGGTTTAAATTATCTAGTAAACATATAGTTTAAGCTGTCTCCCACTGGTGGACCACTAGTCACATGTTTTCTGCTGTTTTGTCTGTCTTGACCGCTACTCAGCTACAACTATTTGACGCGCAAACAATTCAGTTAGGGCCTTAGTTTACTGTTTAATTTTAGTTTGAACGGACGTAGGGGTAGACACGGCTGCCAAAACATGGAGTGAGCTATGACGGCCTGAGGCGCCCCCCTTCCCCCCCCCCCCCCAAGATTTTAAAATTCCCAGCAGACACTGGGACCCCTTCCTGATCTAGCCCTCCCGACTAACAAACCCCACTGCCATCCTCCCGACCTGCCCCCCCTTGGAACCCCAATGCCCACCAGAGCAGGAGACTAGCACTGCTCTCCAGCGGCATTCTGCCTGCTTGCTGGCTTTCATTTCATTACTGGTTTTTTATTTAACCAGCTATCTGCTGAATGTAGTCCATTAAGGTCAGAGTTATCCAGGTACACGTGTCCCGTTGGCTAAGGCTATCGGGGTAACGTTTCCCAGAAAACTCAGCCACTTGCCGGCTTACTGAATGTGGACCTCTGTTTTTCTTAGTATTACTGCTATTGCTGTTGTTACTAGTTGTTGTAGTAAAGGAGGAAGAGAAGAGGTATCAGCATCACGGATATAACATGAGCATGGTACTTTAAACACTTAAATGATCTAGCAGCATGTTTAAGTGCCAAACACAGGATTTTTAATCCTACGCACACAGGGGTACATTTGTGCGTGCTACCCAGCGCACACAAATGTACACCCGATTTTATAACACTCGCGCGCTGCCACGCGCGTGTTACAAAATCCGGGGTTGGCGCACGCAAGGGGGGTGCACGCTCCCCCCCACCTTCCCCTCCCTTCCCCTATCTAACCCACCCCTCAGCCCTACCTAAATCCCCCTCACCTTATTTTTCACACCTGCCTCTTGCAGGCGAATCTTGGGCGCCATCCTCCGGCACAGCTGCTGTGCCGGAGGACTCGGGACCAGCTCCGGATCGCCGCCCCACCCCTTTTTTCAAAGCCCCGGGACATACACGCGTCCCGGGGCTTGCGCGTGCCGCCGAGCCTATGCAAAATAGGCTCGGCACGCGCAGGGTTAGGTTTTCGGGGTTACGCGTGTAACCCTTTGAAAATCTACCCCAAAGGTTTCTACATAGAATGAATGGCCAAGTAGGCAACATGAAAAATTTTAGAAGTCCTAGCGAAAACACAGGCAACCACACAGCCAGATCTGTCTGGCAGGCATCAAATACTGTGATAAATAGATGTCCACTGCATGCAAATCTATCTCATGCATATTCATGGTGGATATCCTGAAAACCAGAAACACTGGCATAAGGAACAGATGCTCAGGCAACAGGCACACTAGTATTAGTATCCTTTAGTACCACTGATCCAGTGGCAGGCAGCTGGTATTTATCCTGGCAGTCTGGACAGGAATAGCCGAGTAGACTGGATGCCACGATCTACCAATTACTAGGGATGAAAACCAGTCGCCATTCATGAAATGTTCCATTGTTAATTCTAAACCTCCCTCTATTTCTCAACAATGTTTGCCATTGCTTTTTCTGTCACTGCTGCCACACTAGCACTTACTAGAGACGTGCAGTCGTTTGCAACGAAATGGGAAATAAAGAGGAAATTTCTGATTTCGTTGCAAGGGCTACCGGTGCCATTGGCCAGCCTAGCCCTTGTCACATGGTAAGGGCAAAGGGCCGCTGGTGCCATTTTCAACACTGGCAGCTGACGGCCCCCGGGAGCTGGAAACTGCTCTGAGCTCCTGGGCTCCCCGCTGGACCACTAGGGACATTGAGTGAATTTGGGGGGGGGGGGGGGGGATTGGAAGGGTGGAGGGGTTCCATTTAGTTAAATTTGAAGGATTAGGGCTTTTTTCTTGTTTTTTTAAAACAAAATTGGCAACGAAAAAAAGATTTCTGATTCCAGGGTGGACTGAAATGGCCCACCCCCCGAAATGAAAAACGAACCGGCATGGACATTTTTTTATGCACATCACTAGTACTTACTCTTATGAGCCATTTAATTATCAGTCGCTTAAGGAGTACATTTATATTACCAATAGTGGGAGCTAATTCTATTCACAATATTGAAAATGTACCAATATCTTTAAGAACATGATGATACAAATATGCCATTTTTTTTTTTAACCAGGAATTGTTCTTCTAAATCAGACTTTTAAGAGAGAGTCTGTAATAGAGAGGGCAGCTATTTATTTGTTTATTTCTATTTTTATTTTCCACTTTTCGGCATTTCAAAGTGGACATCAAAGTGGATTACATTCAGGTACCATAGGTATTTCCCCTATCTCCACAGGGCCAAATGTGGTATCTTGATGCATTCTGAAGGATTAGGGACTGGGAAACTAGTATTCATGTGGGTTTTGGAGAAAACTGGAGTCCTAGACGGTAACTTTAATACCGGTGTGCGGGCGCACATGTACACGCGCATGCTGGCTTGCATTCGGAGACGCGGCCATTTCATAACATATGCGCGCGTTATAAAATAGGCTGCGCGCCCGTACATATGCACACAATTTAATATGGACGGCCGCATGTGTGCGCAAATGCTGCCTCTACCGCGTAAGTGGGGAGACTTTAATAGGAACGCATGCCGATGCAATTACCAGTAAACCACGCCGTTTCCAGTTCGCCCAGATAAGAGATAGGACTTCCTACCCCCCCCCCCCCCCCCCCACACACACACAATTTAAGTAGCCGTTCTCCAAACCCAACCTTTAAAACCCTGCTGACATGCCTATTTTTTTTTTGTTTTAGGACTTACCCGCCATCCGTAGCAGAAACAAAGTTACATGGTAGGCGACCCCAGCATGAGCTTGTTTGTGTGTTTTTACGCGCTAGTTTCATCCATAAATCTAGGAATGCCGACACCCTGCCCAGAGCATGCCCATGCCCCTTTTGTGGACTTTTTCATTTTTTTTTTTTCAATTTACTGTTTATTAATTTTTCAATGATAATCATATACATTGAATGGGAAAAAAAAAGCATATACAGAATACATTTTTCTTACACATATTTATAACCTCATATTTATCTATGCATTTTACTAGCCCTCTACAAGGGGAGATCCGCACAAGGAGACGACTTTCTTGTAAGGAAATAAAATTTAAACTTAATTTCGCTGCAAAAGGTAACAACTTAACAGTTAGGACGGACTGGTTCCTAACATGAGGTTACCAAACAATCACCAGATTAAACTTTAGCCCCTAGGTTCTCTACTTCTTTATCATTAAGAAACTGCTTTAAATGAGAGGGCAGGAAAAAAGTATATGTAACATCTCTGATTTTTATAATGCACTTGCAAGGGAATTTAATAAAAAATTGCGCTCCCAATTTCAAAACTCTAGGCTTTAACTCTAGAAACTCTTTTCTTTTCATTTGTGTTTCCCGAGCCAAGTCCGGAAAAATCTGAACTCTAAAGCCTAAAAAAGGTTCACGCTGGCTTCGAAAATAAGCTTTTAATACCCAGTCTCTATCCGAGTCCAGAAGAAAAGTTATTATCAGAGTTGCAGGTTGAGGTACTTCCTCTATAGATGTTTCTAGAATCTCAGTCAGATTTAAATTTACAGGAGAAAGCTGCTGCATTCCAACATTTTCACTAGTTACTTTCTTCCTTACAGGTAGATAGTATAATCGTGAAATAGGTGGCAAAAGTTCCTTTACAATCTTCAAGTTTTCCACTGCATACTGATTCCACAACTCAGTCGGAGATGTTGTCAGCTTTTTTGGAAAATTGATCAATCTAAGATTTTTTCCCCCTCTGTTGATTTTCCAAGTTTTCTAATTTCTTAAGGAGGTATAGATTGTCTTTCACCATTTCTTGATACTGATTTTTCAAACTGCCTACTTCAGTCTTAACAACTTTCATTTCCTTATTCATTTCCATTTGTTTTCCTTTAACTTTCTTAATCTGAGCATTCATTTGTCCCATATTACAATATACCTCTTCTAACTGTATAGTTAAATTTTTATTAACAGTTTCTACAGCAGCCCAAATAGATTCTAGAGTAAACTGCTCAGGTCTTACCAGCTGTTGCAATTCACAAAACTTTTCCTGGGTAGGCAATTCTTCTTCAGATTGCCACTCTAAAAGTTCATCCATCGTTTGTTCTTCTCCTCTTAGGTTTCCTTCCCCTTCTGACCAGACAATACTCGGTTGCCGCGCTCCCTCCGTGTGCCGAGCGGGTTCCTCCCTGGTGCCTTCCGGGGTCCTTTCCGTCAGGGCCAGGGTAGTTGTCCTACCTATTGCCGGATTTTCGGGTGCCATCTGTTCTGCCGGGGACAAAGATGTTAGTGAGTCAGGGAAGCTGTTGGGTGTTGAAACGTCTCCTCGACCGGCTTCCAGCGACTCCTCTCCCGGCAGTACTGTCCCTCTTAGGACATGGGCGTCCATCGGTCCGCGTTGTGGACCCGGGATTGAGGCTTCCAAATTCAGCCTCTCGCGGGCCCTCCGCTTCCTGCCGGAGTGCGGCATTGTGTGGAAATTTTTTTTTAAGGTAAAGGGAGAGAGTAGACGAGCGTCCTGCCTCTTAGCGCGCCATCTTGAATCTCCCGGGACTTTTTCATTTTTGTGCATACCGGGAGATACGTGCATACTTGGGTGGCTTTTAAAAGCTGTTCGGCACACACCAGCCCGACATACTCACGTAGCTCCCGGTTTTGGTGCTTTTAAAATTCATGTATTAGCGTCTTTTTTGCCCTGATTGCTTCTTATTGAAAAACATCTTCATGAATCTTGTCTTTAGTAGGTTATGATACATTTTTTTTTTTTTGTAACCTTTATTTATGACATTTTCAGTACATATACAAACAGAACAGCCATATAAAACCAACAAGAAATCCAAGTTTCCCACATAGATAAATATGGGTAAGAAAATACTCAAAGATAGAGTCATAACAGTATTAGGGGAAGAAGAATACACACAGTCGAGAAAAAAGATGTGGTAGTGAATGAGCTTCTAAGAAGGGAACACGTGATCTTTGTAGCTCATTCACTACCACATCTTTTTTCTCAACTGTTTAAATGGTATCACAGTCTATTAAGGTGAATTTAAATTTGATTAATTTAAATTGGAACAGATGAAAAAGTATTAACTAAAATAAAATCTGTGATTTTACGTGCAGGTTTCCATATCATGGGTATATTTAGTTAGGATAAAAAGACACATTCCTGGTGGAGCTTACGATAGGAGAGGAAAGCAGCCATTGACATTTTGAAAAGTGTACATGCTATTGAGTCACCCCCACCCGACTACTCACCCAAATGGCAGGTGCATAACACATGGGCACGTAGGTGAATCTGAAAAGCCCAGCGCGCGCCAAAACCAGGAGATGCGTGCATTTGGGCCAGCGCGTGCCGAGCAGGTTTTAAAAGTTGCCCATGTGTGCGTGGATCTCCTGATATACACGCACATGAAGAAAGGGGTGGGGCATGGGTATTCCTGGATATCACATAGAAATTTGTATGTAAATACTTTACACGCGTGCAGGCACGCGCCTGGGTCCCCTGCCGCATAATTTTACTTCTGCTGTAGATGACATGTAAATAATGAAATAAAGGTAAATAAGCAGATCAGCGGGGTTTTAAGGGTTGGGGGGGGTCGAGAGGGGGGGATTATAATTAAATCTGAAGGGTTGAGGTGGGGTTTGTTTGTTTTTTTTTCACGAAATACCACGAAAAAAGTTTTCCAATCCAGGGAGTGGACCGAAATGGCCCTCCCCAGACCCGAAAACGAAACGGGGGATGAAAAAAATTGTATGCACACCCTTATTATTTACTCTTTCGGATAATAGAAGGACTAGGGGGCAATCCATGATATTAGCAAGTAGCACATTTAAAACTAATCGGTGAAAATTCCTTTTCATTTATGACAATTAAACTCTGGAATTTTGTTAATGCAGTTATTGTAGCTGTGTTTAAAAAAAGGTTTTGGATATGTTTTTGGAGGAGAAGTCCATTAACTGCTATTAATCAAGTTGGCTTAGAGAATAGCCATTGCTATTACTGGCATCAGTAGCATGGGATCTACTTAGTGTTTTGGTACTTGCCAAGGACTTGTAGGCTGGATTAGCCACTATTGGAAACAGGATGCTGAGCTTGATGGACCCTTGGTCTGAGCCAGTATGGCAATTTCTTATGTTCTTATGTACAAATTAATTTAAATAGGTCTGAAATGTTATTTTTTTAGTTCTTTCAGAACCCAGGGGTGTATGGCTATTGGTGCCATTGGCCAGCCCCTGTCACATGGTAGGAGCAATGGACAGCCGGTGCCATCTTAAAAAATGGTGCAGGCCATTCATTGCTCCTATTATGTGGCAGGGGCCGGCCAATGGCACAGATAGCCCCTGTCATATGGTAAGGGCAAAGGTCCATCGGCACCATTTTGATTAGTGGCAGCTGATGGCCCGAGAGGAGGAGATCGCTCCCGGGACCCCGCTGGACCACCAGGGACTTTAGGCAAGTTTTTGGGGGGATGAGGAGGGTAGGAGATTGTAATTAAATCTGAAGGGTTGGGGTGGGTTTGGGGTTTTGTTTTTTTTTTAATGTGCCCTTTCTCCCGCCCCCATCCTTCAAGGTCTTCCATGGTCATCTCTGTCTTGATGGTATTTCATATCCTCTTATTCCTGTTTCATGTTCCTGGTTTCTTTGTCCTTCCTCGGAGCTCCGTCATGTTGCTTGTTCTATGTTCTTGGTCTCCTGCTGGTTTGTCATCCAGGCTTTTGAATCTCTGCCTTATCTGAATCTTCAATCGTGTTCCTGATGTTCCAGTCTTCATTTCAAGGTCAGCCTCCTGGATTCTCTTTCGTCCTTCCACCAGGCATGCCAGCATCATGGTCTGTGACCAGTCCACGGGGGGCTGTGTAGAGTGCTTCCTGGCACAGTTCTGGTTTCCAAGACCATCTTCACTGGATGAAGCCCTCAGAGTCCATCCTTGTTTTTAGAGTTCCAATTCCAAGTCTCCAGAGTCTCCGTCCCTAGTTCCAAGTCTCCAGAGTTTTCCAAATCTTCATCCAAGTTCTATGTCATGCCATGTCCTGTCCTAAGCCTTCATTTGTTCTGACACACAAGTCGTTCCCAAGTAAAAGGTCCGAAAGGGCTATTGAGTGGCTGAAGGGCTACCCCAGAGACCAGCATTCCATTGTTGGGTCTCACTCTGTGCATACAGGTTCAGCAGAGGCTTCAATTTGCTATGTTCCAAGTTCCAAGCTATATTCCAAGTTCCAAACCTAGCCAGTGCCTGAATCACTCACCTCCCACAGTGCCTTACTTGGAGCCTCACCCTGAGGTTGTGCCTTGGTTCAAGGGCTCACTTTTTCTCGAGCAAGCAACTACATTCCACATGCTCGCAACAACTATAGACTGGTGAGCCTGACTTCAGTGCAAGATAAAATTGTGGAAACTGTTATACAGAATAAAATCACAAAACATTTAGAAAGACATGGTTTGATGGGACACAGCCATCATGGATTTACCCAAAGGAAGTTTTACCTCACAAACCTACTACATTTTTTGAAGGGGTGAATAAACATGTGGATAAAGTTTAACCAGTAGCTTTGCTGCACATTTTACACTGTATCGCGAGGGAATGACTAATAGAGCCATCAACATGCATTTGAAATCACGTGAAGGCGCCGCTCACGATAATGAATTAACATGCAGCTACAGATTTAAGTGCAGTTTGACAGAAGATCCATGATTTGGATCCCAACACAAGCCTTTTCCCGCGGCCCCTGAAGCAGGCAGTTTTCTGCCGAAACATGGCCCATGTCGGGCAGGCGGAGACAGACCCACAAAACAGCAGCAATTTTTAAGCGCATAAAAAGATAAGTGAACCTTATTATAACATCAATAATTAAAAAAAGGGGTTGGACCGCATGACGGGAGAACGGAGTAATAGACTTTTTAAAGAGCATTGATATAATAGAAAAACAATAAAAATAAAAAATTGGTTGTGAAAGAGAATTAAAGAATAAAACACGGGAGCTATCCGAAGGGGTCAGCCAAAATAAGAGGCTGACTCAGCGCTAGCAACCGCACAAAGAACCACATATCAAGAGGTTACCTTGATGGGTTGTAAGTTGTAGAATTGTTATACAAGGCAACGAGGTTGGTTATTGATTGATGATTGGCCAAAAAAATAAAGCAAAACAAGACAAAAAAACTGGACTGAATCAAATCCCATGATGACACGAAGTTAGATTTCAACGCTGAAGACTATAGTTACTATGTAATTATATTTTAAACTGAAGCCTAGAAAATAACTTTTTTATGCATGCAACACAATCAGTATTTTTTTTTATCTACTGTTTAAGAAAAAACCTTCATATCATGTGTTATACCGGAGCGATTCCACGAGACTTGCCTAGTTTCCTGTGAGAGGTCAGCTGGGAGAGAATGACAGGAAAGATGTCATCCTTAAAAATATTTTATTTACATTTGCAAGGATACACTTTGCAAAAGTTGGTAGATTTGGGCCTTTGGCCCTTTATAACACTCACTGTGTGATGACATGGGGAGAGGCCTAGGCTTAGATAGGGGGCTGGAGAACAGAGCAGTCTGGAATCTCGCTTGTTTCACAAAAATTCTTTATTTTTTACATCAACACAAAAATAGAAAAAGACTTGCTTGCTTACCTCAGCAGTGCTTAAAGCAGAAATAGTAACAGTCAGACATAGGCAGTCTTGACATATTTTCTCCTGCCTTCAGCTCTGTACAGCTCCCCGGGGCCTGTCTCTTTCCTCCTGAGCTCTCTTATCCCCCTACTTAGGGAAATGACCTGTGACTAGGATTCCCTCTGGGCTGTACCAGGCTAAATGCATTATCCTGGTCTTTTAAGGGGGTCCTGACATACACTCCTTTACATATCCTCCCCCTTAGCTTGATCTTCCCAAGTCAAGCAGCCTGCCCCTATGTGGGTTACCTCCTGGAGAAGGGAATCACCTCCTTTGTCTACTCAATCCTTTACACCCTTTTCTGTCTTGAAGAAAGGGAAAGTTGCTTTATGGCACTTGGAGTTAGGTTAGGCAGGAAGCCATTCTCTATGCTCCCGCATTAACTTAAATGACTCATCTTTATTCTTAAGATTATGCGGGTTACCCCCCTGTCCCCCTCGGGAGGAACAACTAAAGGATCATGGTGTACTTGGAGGACCCTCCTTTACTCCACTGCCTTTAAATGCTGGAACCCATCGAGCTGTTTTTTTTCCCATGTTGCCATTGTGGTTTGGGCACATGTCCGGATCTTCCGATAGTTAAACCTGAGGGAAAAGATGCCTCAGTGTGATCCAAGCTGATCAAATTAGTCGTAAGCTGGCCAAAGAAAGTCTCAAACTCTGGATAATCATGTCCCAAAACATTGGGGTATGGGAGCCGAGGCAGTACTCCCACATCTATGTTAGCCTGTCCAACTGAGGACATCAGCAAGACCCAGCTGCGGCTGGTCAAGTATTGTCACTGGTCATCATATATATAGGCAAGGGACACAGTCTTCTCATAGTCAATATGTATTCTTTTCACTATCTCCCTCTGGATGAGAGTCCTTACACTTGCCAAGTCTTGCATCAGTTCTACTGGAACCACAAAAATAGAGAACCCTGAGTGGGAAATGTCCACAAAGATGCAGGAATGCTGGATCATCAGATTAACATCCATAGGATTGCCTTTTGCCCAAGTACGGTCACAGGTGAAGTGATCTCTCTCTCCCCACAGCTGAAACGGAGCAGTAGATCTGGATCCTCTGACCAGTGTCCTAAATTGTGACTGTGGCAGTCTGGTCTCAGTGGTGGCAATTTGTCAGATACACACGGTTGCTCAGGCATCAACCAAGATTGACAGAAGGTGTGAGCCATTTCCAGGGCAGTCTCCGGGGTGACTTTTTGGTGCAGACATATCCAGTATTGCATAAGCTGGTCCAAGCCATCCAAAAACTGCTCTAGTGGAATCAGTTTGGTTACTTCAGTGCCTGTTTTTCCTTCAGGCTGCAGTGATTTCCAGTCTCTCTCTTTTAGGTGATAGAAAAGACATTGTGGACTTCCCTTGGGTGACTCCTTGCTTACCTCAGCAGTGCGTAAAGCAGAAATAGTAGCAGCCAAACACAGGTATTCTCCTCTACCTGCTGCTCCCTGGGGCCTGTTTCTTCCTTGCTGGGCTGGCTCTCTAATTTCCCTACTTAGGGAAATGCCCTACGACCAGGATTTCTTACTGGGCTGTGCCTTAAGGTGGACCAGGCTAAATACCTGGTCCTAGTCTTTTAAGGGAGTTCTGATATATACCGATACTCCTTTACTCCCTTATTCTCTTCACCATGGTAAGGACATTGTTTGTATGGTCATTTGCTTCACTTCAGCTTTGCCAAGTGGCAAAAACAAACTCATTGAGGAAGCAGACTTTACCCTTTATAGGAAGGCTGAGGAGTCTGCCATACTAGTGACCTTCTTAGCATAGAAGGAGTAATCAAACTCTCTGCTTCCTGTGTCATCCTCTTCTGACGCTTTAGGGAAGTGTGCAAGCTTGACAATGGGGCAAATTGCATTAAACACAATCACCTTAGGAGCTGCCTCTGTTGCTTCACAAAGCAGACGTTCCCTTTCTTTAGGGGGGCTGATTCAACCTGTCACATTGTGCTTTTTAAGTCCAGTAAAGCTTGCAAATCGGTCCAACATGTTTTATGGGAATGGCAAATAAAACTCCAGGTAAGTCACATACAAATGTCTCTTGGAGAAGAGACGGCTGAGGGGGGATATGATAGAGGTCTTTAAGATCATGAGAGGTCTTGAAAGAGTGGATGTGACTCGGTTATTTTCACTTTCGAATAATAGAAGGACTAGAGGGCATTCCATGAAGTTAGCAAGTAGCACATTTAAGATTAATCGGAGAAAATTCTTTTTCACTCAACACACAATAAAGCTCTGGAATTTGTTGCCAGAGGATGTGGTTAGTGCAGTTAGTGTAGCTGGGTTCAAAAAAGGTTTGGATAAGTTCTTGGAGGAGAAGTCCATTAACGGCTATTAATCAATTTTACTTAGGGAAGATCCCATGCTATTAATTGCATCGGTAGCATGGGATCTTCTTGGTGTTTGGGTAATTGCCAGGTTCTTGAGGCCTGGATTGGCCACTGTTGGAAACAGGATGCTGGGCTTGATGGACCCTTGATCTGACCCAGCATGGCATGTTCTTATGTTCTTAATGTCCATACTGTAACTTAAGAGTAAAACAGGCCACATGAATGGATGGAAAACTGAAGCTGTTTGCATTTCTGCTTCAGGGAATAAAGCATTGTTGTTGCTGTGTTAGTTCACTTGGATACGTAGAATTTAAGGTCAGTCCTTTTTATCGGACCAGCTTGTATACTTGTGAGAAACATTATCCCCAATGTTTGCTTCTTTTCATCCTTCTGGCATCCTGCTCGGATTTGTCATTAGTAAAATACTGTTTGTACATTATGGCACACACAGCCAAAGGAGCATGCATTAGTCTGATGGTGTAAAGATGCTCTATAATTTCGCTATCCATTTGTAATCATTTAAGTTTAGAATAGAAAATGAAGTAGTAACTTAGGTGCAGATGTAGTATTCATGGCAGGAAGCTTTGTTTTAAAGGCTTGCTGGGGTTCAGTAGATGCTATATCCGTGCACGCTTCCAATGCTGTTGGTAGGCAAGTTAAACCGGTATCACGTTAGTATCTTAAAAACGGGTCTCTCCAACATTTGGCCCTGCCTGGTAGCGCAGAGGCAGTTCTATGCACTGCCACAGTAACATAGTAACGGCAGCAGAAAAGGACCAAATAGTAAAATCTAGCCTGCCCACCAACTTCTTATGGTAGTAGCTGCCGCGCTGTGCAGGTTACCCCCGCCCCCCCCCCCCCCCCCATCTTTCTCTTAAGGATAGTAACTGCCGCTCCGATAAGTCTCATGATAAGGGCAGTGATATTTACAATCCAAACCAAGCAACTTTTAAACCCTGAGAAAATTACAGCTAGCAACATCTTTGCTGGGTGAAGAGCCTTCTTGAAAATTCAGACGATGCTGCTTGATGTGCGCTTTGCTTTCGGACATGGCTGTAGATGCAGTCCTGTGCTTTTTCCCTGATGTCTGCATATCAATTCCCCAGACCGTAAAAGTCAGGGCCTGTGTTGGTTGTCATCTGAATTCAAGTCCCCTTTCCTCCCCCCTGCTGTCGAAGTGGAGACCAATGTTACAGTTGCATCTACTGGTTAAGGGTAGTAATCCCCATGCCTTCCTTTAAGGGTAGTTGCTGCCGCACGGAGCAGGTTACCCCACCATGCATCCTCTAGCCATTAGGGATCCGCAGTGTTTATCCCATGCCCCTTTGAAGTTTTTTGAATGATTTTGTCTTCATCATCAACTATGGAAGGGCAAAAAGAGGACCCAGGTTTCCAGGTCAGATTTTCTATTTACCGAGCCAGCTGGAAATATTAAACATTGTGAAGGTGGTGCTCATAGTCCTTGGGGAAAAAGGGAATCCCAGTCATTGTACAGCGACAACCCCTAGAGACCCGACTAGGAGCCACGATTACAGGTTTCTAGCAGGAGACAAAGTGCGGCCCTCAGCTGAGGACTGTAGCTGCAATGATTGGAAATAAAACGGGGGACAAAACTCAGATAGTTGTGAATGAAGTCTAACAGTTCATCATCCAATGCAGACCAGTTCTGACTGAGCCGTACGCATGAAAGAGGGGCATAAAAGAACAAAAAGAAATACTGGGCAGTACTTTCATAAACCAGTAACTTGTGTTATTTTAAAAAACACAGCTATAGTCTGAGCAAAGCAAGATATTATTGTATGATTACAGCATATATTTTTGCTGCATTTTGCTTGCAATATTTGTTGAGTAATGGAGTTCAATTTCAGCGTGACGAATACCAGGCACAAACAAGAGTCGGAGCCATCTTACACAATATCCTGGAACATAAACTGCATAAGTGCACATTGTGTTCAGCTGGATTCATAAATAGAATATAGACAGACCACAAAACTGATTTATCATCAAATCAACTTCTTCCTATTTAAAGTGAGCAGAGAAAAAAAAAAAAGAACACATTTAAACAATTTTGTGTTTTGACATCATATATCCAAATAGTTGAACAAGTCATTAAACTTACTTCTACCCTCACTAATTATGTAAATTTTAGCTGGTTATTTAATAAAGCACGTACACTTGTAAAGAGCAGAGATATTACACATTCATACATCCAGGCAACTAGAGCGATATGATCTCAGAGGGTAAGCAGCCTACAAAGCAGGCTACCTATCCTGTTTTTCAAAAGCCAAATTTCATTATTTGTACATGAGTAAACTGGAATTCTGTGGATAAAAAGCAAGGTTTGCAGATCTTTTCTTAAAGCTATTGAAACACCTTCAGGTCAATGCAATATTGGGCGCTAAGGTCAGTGCGCTGCTGAATGCGCAGTTGGATGTGCATTTTGGATGCACTATAGACTTATATCCAAAGCAATGCATGCAAACCAGAAAGCAGCTAATAGCATTCATCAAATGTAAATACATTTTGATGAGGCTATTAGCTAGTACGCCCGATGTAAAAAGTTACCATGCTCCGGGCACGCACGTTTTTAATCCTAAAAAATTAATGTCAGCCGCGGAGCTGGCGTTAAATTTTGAGGCACCCCAAAGCCTTTTCTGAGGTTCTGCCTATTTAATATTGTTGCACTACTAAACAAGAGGAAACACAGAAGCAGCAAAATAAATAAATAAATAAATAATGCGGTCAGATTAGGAAAAGAGTCTCTCAATGTACGGGCATCCATTTTTCTAACTCATGGCTGTGCACGGGTTAGGAAAACGAACGCTCATAAATGCCATAGGTGCACTAGGGATGCACAATTTATCCCTAGTGCGCAGCACATTTTCCTATTTCATTGAGTGCCCAGGAGAGGTGATTGTGCGTATGTTAAAAAAAAAAAAAAAAAAGTGTACCCACTTTAAATGCACCTTTTTAGCTCGTTGGTATCGCATCGGCCTGCTAGAGTTTTGATTCAGAACTTCATAAGACAAATGGATCGCCTGTGTGTATTAAATTAGGTAGATTTTCCATTTGAGGGTTGAAATAATTTCCACTGATTACTTTTCCCCTAAGCTAATGCTTACAAGGTCCACATGAAGCAGTTCAAGCAGAGTTTGCAATAAATATGTTCAAATGAAAAAAAAGTCTACTGAATAAGCTTCTCTATTTCACAAATGTCTTGAAATTAATTTCTATCCAGAGAAGAAAACAGCACGTCTCTTTCAGGTGGAAGGGCCTCATCTGGCGGAAAGCTCTGAACTCAGATGTTTTGGCACAGTTCATAACTTGCTCCAGGTCTGGAAAAACCCTATGACGTACTTATGCAAAACATGCCTTAAAAGGTTTCTCTACATAGGTAGACAGTTTCAAAATAGGGTTACAACACTAACCTCATTTTGCGTATGCTTGCAAATTACGCAATTATATATATATATATATATATATATATATATATATATATATATATTTTTTTTTTTTTTTTTTTTTTTTTTTTTTACACAAACATGCAATCCGGGATTAGTTGCATATTTTGCACTAAGGCAGTGAAAAATTACAAACTGAAAGTTATAATTCAAATTTTAAGACATCAATCTACATTACGGTCTGTCCCCCACCTCACCCCCTCTTAGACTGTTTTTGTTCTTTCTTGGGTAAAAGAGGAGGCAGACAGGGTTTGGTCACTTCTTTTTGCTTCAGATTAAGTTTGTGCAGAAGCATTACAATAAATAACACTCACGTTAGTCAGCATTCGACAAAGAGTATATACCCACTGCATGAAAAACCCTGAGTACTTATTTAAATTCAACCTCCTACCTGTGTGCAGACAAGTTACTGAGGTACAGGCTGTATTTTTCTTCTGCCGACAGTCCATCCATCATGAAATAGAAAATAAGAAAGTTGCTCTGGTTGAGAGGTTGTGAAATAAGACGGGACTTCTCCAGCATATACGTGTATACCCTAGCTGGCGTGGAAAAGAACCAAGGAGATTGTTATTTTTCTTGCATTCAGAGACAAGGGAAAAATGAAACACTTCAAGCACATTCAGAAACCGCATTTCTCTCTGTGCATCCATACTGTCTGGTTTCTTAGGAAGAAATTATTGCAATCCAATCTGAAGGCAAAGCCAGCGCAACAGCATTTTTTCAAGTGCTGCAAGACGCAGCTCCTCATGGTGTTTCCGTTGATTATCCAGAATTCAAATATTTTCCCAATGTCCTATTGCTTTGACGGGCTAACATGTGGCCTGTCCCATGTGATGCAGAAAACCTTAGTTTGGCCTCTTTCCTTATCAGGCCCAAGCACACGGGTCCATTACAGAGATGGCACATTAAAGCCCGGGGAGAGGAGGTGGCAAATCCTGCCAGCCATAGAACAGCCCTAAGGTATATCTTGGGAGGAGAGGCCCCTCCAGTTAATTCATGAACCAAGACACACCATCTGAGGAGGTAGAAAGCAAGATGCAGAGAGAGAAAGGCAAAAAGATGTAGCAACATACCAGGCTATGCCTTTTATAGGCTACTTAATAGTTTCTGCTTCTATGTAATTAATACAGAACTGGTATATTGTTCAAGCTCACATTCAAAAAATAACAAAACCCCGTTCGAAGAAATATTGAATCTAGTTTGTACAGCGCTGCGAATGTCATGTAGCGCTACAGAAATGTTAAGTAGTAGTAACAGCAGCACAGTCAAGGATAAGTCCTTAAAGTAATCTCCACTCAAATCCAGAACTGTTTCAATTGAAAGCAAAACTGTATTTTAACTTGTTTCAAACTCGTCGTTACACTCAGAGAGGGCTATTTTGTAAAATATTACATAGCGGTTAAGTCTGTGTGCACTTGTTACATACAATCACCTTAAAAATGCCTGGGTAAAGTCCTCTAATAGGCACAAAGGTTATATGCAGGAAGTCACACCTGCATAACTTCTGCTTGCAAATGTATGTGCAAGACTTTTGAACATCCAGCAGCCTGCATGGAAGTCCTAGCCCTATCCCAACAATGCCTCCCCCCAGAACGCCATTTTTGAAACTGCCTCCTATATGCATTTGAGAAGAGGATGGCTGAAAACTCAACACATGAGGAAGGAAAGGGATGAGAAAAACAACATTTCTTTGAATCCAGTCTTAGATTTGAAAGGCGATCAATAGGACCGAGTTATTCAAGCAAACAAAGAAACCTTTACAGATTTAGTTAAATAATGTGCTCAGGGAACAGATTCTCTACCATCGTCCAAGTCCTCTTTCTACAATTTTACTAGACTGACAACTATCATTTAAAAAAAAATATATATTATTTTGGGATTGCCAGATGTGCAAGCTTTACTAGAAAAAGAAAAGAGGTCTGGGAAAGCCTTAATTCCGCCATTTTGTAAGCGGATTGTGATGAATTGCAGGAGGACCTTGCAGGACTGGAAGATTGGGCTTCCAAATGGCAGATGAAATTTAATGTGGAGAAGTGAAATGTGATGCATATAGGGAAAAATAAATAATGCTATAGTTACTAGGGATGTGAATCATTTTTTGACAATTTAAAACAATCGTCAGATATATTTTAAATCATCAAAAATCGTTAGAGCCGCGATACAATAACAATTCCCCTGATTTATCGTCAAAAAATCATAAATCGGGGAGGGGGGAGGGCGGGAAAACCGGCACACCAAAACAACCCTAAAACCCACACCGACCCTTTAAAACAAATCCCCCACCCTCCCGAACATCCCGCCCTCCCCTGATTTACGATAAATCAGGGGAATTGCTATTGTATCGCGGCTCTAACGATTTTTGACTATTTAAAATATATCTGACGATTGTTTTAAATCGTCAAAAAAACGATTCCCATCCCTACTAAATATTGCATGCGATTGGAAAAGGGGTGTGTTTTATGGTAATAGGCAGTTTATCACAATTTGCGCTAATACCTATGTGAAGCGGAAATTGCAATAACTTTTTCACACTTTGCAATAAGTGTCAGAATTGTTGTATTTCCTACATACAACCACTGGGGTTTCCATGTTTAGTAGTTTTAAGCTGAGACAGAGATGGAGAGAAAGAAAGCGAGCCTAGCCATAATGCCCACCTAGTAACTCAAAGTGAGGTTTAGGTATTAGTGTAGGGATTAGGGGCCACTTTGACATTCAAAGTGAGACATACGAACAGAACAGTACACACCCTTCTGAAGATTTGATGACCTTTGGAGTGAGGGAACTCAACCAAAGATGAGATTTGTGCAACTTAGCTTGATGTTACCCTCTCTCCCTCCCCAGTGGTTGTAGGAGGGGCCCTGATAGCTAGGCTGGCTCTCCAGGAGCTTAAAACTACTAAAAACAGCATTGCAAAACTGAGAGCCCAGCCCACTTGGCCACAAATCCCACCCGAGAATCCTCCCCTTTTTCTCATGTGCATCACACCATGCATTATGGTACTTTTGCATGCATTACAGGCTTTTTCACATGCGTTAAATTCATTTTTTGCATGCAAAACTGCCTTAACGCATGCGAAAACTCCATGTAGCACTTTGGTAAATTACCCTCTAAGTTTGCACTTGAGGGAATGGAGATTAAAGTGACTTACCCAAGGTCACAAGGAGCAGCAGTGGGATTTGAACCCTGGTCTCCTGGTTTGTAGCTCACTGCTCTAACCACTCCAATCAGTAGTTTTTCTCCAAACTCTTTCAGTGACTATCAAATGGAAGTATTTGTTTAGCATCTATCTTATTGGTTTCTATCACCTTTCTCTCTTCAGTTGATCCTTTCTTTCCTTCTCTTGCACATTATCCCTTTTCTTCACCAAGTTTCTCTTTCTTCCTGCCCTCTAAAACTTCATCCCTCCCCAAAGAATACTTTTCTCCACAATATCATTTTAGTTTCACGTCTTCCTTATAATTGTACTCTTTAGCTTTCCTTTTCCACTCATTTTGTCTATATCCCCCACTCCCCTCCTAATACTGTCCATTTTACTTTTTCCTCCTCTTCACCACCATTACCCTATCCATCCTATTTTTCTTTCCCTTCTTGTCCAGTCATTCTCTCTCGAAGAGTGGTCTGAGGGTGGAAATAGGTTAGGGAAAGAGGACATGGAAGCAAGAAGGCAATGAGTTTGGTTGCCAGAATGGTACCCAGAAGGAATGAGTGTAGGATCCAGAAGAGAGTAAAGGATGATGAGCCAGAAGGGAAAGAAAGCATCAGCAGACATGGGATGAGTAGTAGAGGGTGACAGTGAGGTGCAGCAGCTCTGAAAGGACAGGTAATGTTCAGATGCAACTGTGGGGAGGAAGGGGGAGTAGTGAAAGAAGTATAGTGTCTGCAAAAGTACAGTGCATTCAGGACCTCTGTGTGAGGATCTTGATAAGGCAGTGACAATATGCAGTGGCCCCCTTTCATGAAGGGTTGGAATAAAGATTTCAGACAAGACAAGAGTCCAGCAGCCAGGTGAGTGTGGGGCAGAGAGAGTTTGGTAGCTCATGACGCTGTTGGTTATCACAGGCAATGGGTTGCAGTGGCAGTGGTAGGGTCACTGGTTGTCCTTGATTCCACTGAGAACTGCAAAATCTATGGCAAGGGCCAGATAGCATGGAATTGTGGGAAATTAGGAGTTCCAATTATAGCCAACAAAAGAATTGTGCATACTGAAAAACCCAGTTGAAATTGTATTACAATAGTTGCATTAAAGAACTAGAAATCTATGGCAAAGTGCCCGGTATTAAAAGTGTATTCAGCACTATTTAGCCAGATAAGCAGTTGATGAATATGTGCCCATGTTCAGCAGCCATCACACTTAGCCATATAAGTCCCTTGTACAGCTAAAACGTTACCAGCATAAGTCGTGGGCGGGCAGTGGACAAATAAGAGGAGCGAGTCTGCCATACACCTTATGTGGCTAACTGCCGATGGTCAGCGGCATAAGTTGTGTGGCTAATTTAGATGTGCCATAGAGCACGTCTAAACTTAGCTGGTTAGACTTATACAGCTAAGTGCTCAATTATATATGTATATTCAGCCGCATAGCCATACCACTGAATATACATTGTGCTAAATAAGTTCAACCTGGTTAGTTTTGAATATTGACCCAATGAGTTTCTAGAATATTATTCCTAGATTGCTATGCTTTCAGCTAGTACAGACATTGATACGGCACCTTCAATTTGCTTTGGATTTGTAAGGCTGATCAGTCTGAGCCATTTACTCAGTCACTCTTGCCTCAATATCTTAAATAAAAAGACCCAAAAGCAATTTAATATACACAGACATAATACTGTTCCTCCATAAATCTGTATGCATTGCATAATCAGCAAGTCTCTGCAATTCTTATATTCTGTTGCTTATCTCACATAAAGGACAGAGAGATGAGATAATCCACCTAAACTGTCAGACATTTACAATTTGAAATGCACATTGCACGTAGACCATCTCCATGATAGCACTGAAAGGTATATAAAAGCCTTCTCTAGTCAGGGTGAACTAATCTGCTTCCTCTCACATAGACACTTGGAACTATTCATCCGAAGAAGAATAAATGTAATTACAAGTAATCACAGTTACACCAACTTCAGAAGTAGTTAAATAGCTTAAGAGCTATCATGCCTTGGATCAGTATGATCTAAAGATGTCCATTTAATGGGGTTTTGTTCTCAGTAGAGAAGCTGCCACTATAGTCGTGCCACTGGCAGAGGATGAGATGGGAACCTTCATGCTTTATATTACACGAAAGTCAAATTGCTGCAATTAAGGAAAAGCAATTGAACTGTAAGTAGAAATGTGCCTGGATTGATCTGGAGAGGTCCTACTAACAGACAACAAAGAACTTTTTTTTTTTTTTTTGACTATATGACAGTGCAACTTAACTTAAGAGTAACATGCAGTGACATCAACAGGCTGCACTGCAACCATATTTCAGCTTTTCTCTCCACAAACTCCAGAGCAAGAAAGCATGGCATGGACTACATAGTAACATAGCAGATGATAGTAAATAAGGACCAACTGGCTTACCCAAAGAAAAAAATTTCAGATTTTTCAACAAATAAAGCCTTTGCGGACCTATACAATTAAACTCATGCTAAAAATGCATGCACCAGTAACAACTGTTTAAAAGCCACTTGCACAGGTTTTTGAAAGAAAGTAATATCAATATATACCTTTACTCATCACGGTGGTTCAGTTTGATATTGACATCTTGTTTTTATATGGCTTTTCATACACTTACAGCACCGTGTTTTTTTAATAAGGTTTTACAATGTATCTTTCACTACATTTAATGAACTATATATGCTTGCATATGTGTGGTCCTTTAAAAAAAATTTTTTGGGTACTGTAGCGTTTGGAAGGCTACACAATGAAATATTCACGACGTATATTCACTTACATGAGCCCTTAGTAGTTCTTTGCCACTTTCTAAAATAGTTTAAGGAATATTTGGTACACACATTAGAGCAAGGATTAATTCACGGATATTCATTTTGAGAGGCATACTAAATTATTATAGTCAACACTGACTGCAATCTTAACACCTTTATGCATCAACCCCCTTTCATGCACATTGGTCAGTAATTTAAATCGACACGCTCATCATTATTTATGCATTCACTTTTTTAAATTTTAAGCATTTCGGCATTATTTTTTAGCCCTTATATTTAGCATGTTTGAACATTGTTTACTAAGATCACAATTTTTCTTTATGGGTCTATAAAAAAGGAATGTAATGGTTTTATTCCATTATTCATTTCATATGTTTTTTTATGATCAGACTCCATCAGCAAAGCACTCATGTCTAAAAAGTTTTTATATTATAGGGATGTGCAATTGTTGTATCCACACATGTATGAGGAGTTGTTCTCCCCAGTTTGTATTAAGTTTTTTCATTCATATTCGTCTTAATTAATATTTTTATCACACACTATTTTATAATGTTCACATACACATATATCACAGATCTTCACATAGCACAGAGATTCTAAACAATTATTTTTATTCCCATAGTTTCTTAATTTGTTTCACTTTTACAGTTTTTAAGCTCAATATTTTACATTAGTAAGACACATTATAATAACAATAATTTTATTAGAGTACAGCTTAACCACACACAACAATAAGTGATATATTTATTTATATTAACAGAGATACATTGATATGTCCAGCTAATGTTCACAATATCTTGATTAATGTTCAACTTTAATGTATAATACATCATGTGATATTGTCATCTTTTTTCTGCACCATTACAGACGCAACATAAGAGATCATACAGCTCTTTATATGATCACACTATATTCTTAGTCGATATATAACTAATGAATTAAAGAAGATTATTGTAAGGTAATGTTGATGTTTTTATTAATATTCTGGATTTTGTTTTTATGCAATTTATTCTACCGTGAGGCTATGTACAAATTCACTTGGTTTGTTACAAACCCATCTTTTTAGTGTATTTATCCTCTATACGTCACCTTGGCTTTTTTATCTAACTTTTAAATGACTGATTCACTAAAATGTGATTGATTGATTCAAATAACTATACAATTATTGATGATGTCATTTTTATTATTTTATTCTTATTCTTAAAGTTTTTATTTATGTTTTTAGCCCCTGAGGCAGCCGTTTTGAAACGGCGAAACTCGGCCAGAGTCGGGCTACCCTTGTGTCTCCACTGCAATAAAGGATTGTTTTAAGACTACAGGCATCTATTTCTTTTCTTTCATCCTGACGGCTATTATAGATCGCCTTCCTTCGTGCTTTTTGGGTAACAATATGTGCATAGGACCTAGATGTGTTTACTTTCGACTGCAGTGAGAAAAGGTGTTTTTATGGAAGGAGTTTGGAATTACACACAAAGAGGTCCATTATTCAGTGGATATCAGACTGAGCAAGTTAGTTGGGAAAAACTTACCCTAGATTCATCAATCTGCTATATTTTATCTATATATTTTACTGGCACATCGTAAAAATAATGAATGACACTGTTAGCTGGCTAACCTGGCTGAGATATTCAGCAGCACAGCTGCTCCACTGAACATGCTTAGCTATCTAATGGTTAGCCAAATAAATTCATCCAGCAAACTTTAAACTAGCTGTATAGCAAGTCTAACTTAGCCCGATAAGGTGGAACATCCGCACTTGATTATCGTAAATTATCGTAAATAATAACTTGATTATCATAAATAAGGCTGAACATCCGCACTTGATTATCGTAAATAATCAACTTTCGAATTACCTGGAGGAATATAATATTCTACACCCCTCTCAATATGGATTCCGAAAAGAACACAACACAGAAACACTCCTCATCTCGCTCCTAGATCAGGTATACATTGGCAAAGGACAGTCCTTCCTCCTAGCACTTCTCGATATCTCTGCGGCTTTCAACACCGTAAATCATACTACCCTTATAAACCGGTTATCAGACATAGGAATTGCAGGACCCACCCTCAGATGGTTCAACTCTTTTCTTAACAGAGCCTACAAGGTTAAAATCAATAACAAAGAATCCCTTCACACTAACTCCCCATTTGGAGTACCCCAGGGCTCTTCATTATCGCCCACCCTGTTCAATATTTACCTTCTCCCCCTCTGCCATTTTCTCTCAAAATTAAATCCAAAGTTTTACATATATGCAGACGATGTTCAAATCTTAATTCCATTATCTAATTCTCTGGATTCTGCTCTCAAACTGTGGGACTCACATCTGCATACAATCAACCTCCACCTCGCAAGCCTTAACCTGGTGCTTAATACTACGAAGACAGAACTCCTCATCACCCCAGAAGGCAGTCCATTTCATCAACAGCTGCACACTAACACACAAATCTCCCATGCAAGAGACCTTGGAGTCATTATAGAGTCATCTGAGTAAAGAAATTCATAAACCAAACTACGAAGGAATGCTTCTACAAACTGCAAGTACTCAAAAAACTCAAGCCGCTCCTTTTCCATAATTTCAGATCGGTCCTCCAAGCCATCCTGTTCTCCAAGGTCGATTACTGCAACTCCATCTTGCAAGGTCTTCCTGCTTCTACAATAAAACCCCTCCAGCTGCTTCAAAACCCAGCTGCGAGAATCCTGACGAATACCAATCGGAGAGAACACATCTCTCCTATACTAAAAGATCTTCATTGGCTCCCAGTAAACTTTAGGATTCTCCATAAATCACTTACAATTATTCACAAAAGCATACACCATCAGATCCCTCTTGACCTGCTACACCCTCTCAAACTTCACTCCACGACCAGACCTTTAAGGGAAGCTTACATAGGATCCTTACATGTCTCTCCAATCAAAGCAGTGCACCAATCAAACATCAGAGACTGGGCATTCTCTACAATAGGTCCCTCCATCTGGAACACCATGCCACCGGACCTCAGGCAGGAAACCTGTCATTACTTTTAAAAAGAAACTCAAGACATGGCTTTTCTGTCGAGCCTTTCCCTGTTCCTAAGCCAACAGTTTGTCTTAGAATTGTTCCTAACTCTACTGTGATTCAAACATTAAGTACTCATATACGTTATATAGTGGTGGGCTCCTTGTGCCTCCCCCCACACCATCTTCTGTAAAAAGTTAATTATCTCATCTTTGCTCTCCCCCCTTTATTTCCTATCCCCAGTTTTTGCACCCCTGTTATAATGTAACTTTTGCTTCTTCAATCTATGTCTCTTGTTAATTGGTTACAGTTAACCGCTTTGTATCAAGAAAGTCGGTATATAAAAGCCTTAATTAAATAAATACATAAATAAACAAACAAACTTATCCAGCTAACAGGGTCCTTCATTATTTTGCGATATGCCGGTGTCGCAGAGATATTAAAATTAGGGGAAGGGGAGGCGTGCAGGCGAGCTTTGGGTAGAGTTATTTCCCGGCAGTGCTGCGGGCAATGTTTTTCACTTTCTCACCAGCAGCACCATGGGAAATAACTACACTTTTCCCCATGGCGCTATGGGGGCCATAGTGGGCGGTGCAGCTGCACTGTGGCGGGCAAAACCGCACTGCCGTGATGCGGCCAGATGCCCACTATAGCCCCTCATCCCTTTTTTTCGCGACTCATCATTCTGCTATAGATACAGCAGAATGATGAATCTAAAGGCAAGTTAGCCATATAAGAATACTCTTCTCCCTCCCCTCACTTTCTGGATATTTTTAGCTGGATAAAAAATTGTCCAGATAAGAGAGGCTGCTAATTGTGACCAAATATTGAAACAGTGTCAAAGAGCAAGAGAAATCGAAACTTAACTGGCTAAGTGGTGCCGAATATCAATCTCACAGTTTCACATTTTCAAAAGTATATATTTTTCATGGGAAATCTACCTACATGAATTAGCAGGTGAAAATGTATAACATTGTTTTTCTGGAACAATTTTCACAATGAAAGCATACACGTATTTCACTTTTCACATTAGTATAAAACCCGTCGGTAAAAAGTACTTGCAGACTTTACACTTAATGCAGTCAGTCTTAAAATGACCCCCTATGCATTTGGGCCTCTTATGGGAGAATGCCTTGATGGGGGTTGGGCCCTGCCTATGGGAGGGGAGGTGTCTGGCCTTGTTCAGGGGAAGGATTGGCCTGATCTTGATGGGGGGAAGTTGGAGGATAAAATCCCTCCTGCTAATCAAACCTTTCACTTTGGCCCAGTTACTATGGCGGATTTCGTGATGCAACTTTCCACTTTAAGGATAACCATGTACATTAAGGGGCTGAGGTAATAAAGTGCGCCCAGCCTAGTGCATGGGTTTACACATGGTTGGATGTGCATTTTGGACATGCTAGAACTAGCGCCGGATGCAGTAATTAGATTAGCGCAACCAAAAGGCACACCCTAACAAACGCGAACCCGATACCGCCCGTCAGATGTTAATTGCACGTACATGAGGTCATTAGCTGTTACTCCCAATGCAGTAAACTGATGGGTGCCAAACACTTTAACACAGCAAACTTAACTGCAGCCTCGGTGGTGGAGTAAGTCAGCCCTGCAGTCAAGGGCTCATGAAAAACATAAGAACATAAGAACATGCCATACTGGGTCAGACCAAGGGTCCATCAAGCCCAGCATCCTGCTTCCAACAGTGGCCAATCCAGGCCATAAGAACCTGGCAAGTACCCAAAAACTAAGTCTATTCCATGTAACCGTTGCTAGTAATAGCAGTGGCTATTTTCTAAGTCAACTTAATTAATAGCAGGTAATGGTCTTCTCCTCCAAGAACTTATCCAATCCTTTTTTAAACACAGCTATACTAACTGCACTAACCACATCCTCTGGCAACAAATTCCAGATTACAAAACATTACAAGAACAGGTTCTCTGTGTATCCTCCCCCTTAGGATCATTGTGACACTTTCATTTACTGCTTTTGGTGGAGAAAAACAATTGTATATTTTCACTTCATTAAAAAAACCCAACACTTTTCTTATCACACAATTTGGATGTCCATATCACGGGGCACCTAATATTTTGCTGGGATTGTTGGAAATGAATTCTAGCAAAAAAAAAGCAGTATCAAAGCGGACACTCATATTCAGCACCCGTTGCAATTAGATGCCCCATGCAATTAACTGTTTAGCACTATGGGATGCTCAATTCTCTGTTAGCGTGCCCTTTTTAACGCTGCCTGTCATTTAAATATTGCATCGGGTGCCCAGGGGATGTGGTTGCGTACGCGTTAGGAAATGGGAGCCAAATGCGAGCACCAGTTTTCAGCGTGCGTCTTATTGCATCGGCCGCTAAATATTTAACATCTGCTCTAAAGTGCAGGTTACATTTTAGGTCTTAACAGGCACGTTCAAAACAGCAGACAGAACACAGCATACCACGCTATATCGTGAATACCTATGAAGCCTTATTTGTATACAATGGTCCCTCATTTAAATGTGGGTATGCAATAAGATAAGCACATTCTCTCTAACAAGCAAACATGCGCTCCTAAACCATTACTGGAATGCACACTTTTGTTTGTGCACTCTAAATAACCTTAGCATACACAGGGGCCGCTACAAAAAAAAGCGTGGAAACTGGGTGCTGAAAAGTCAGCAGCCGCTTTATTAATGCACTCATGGAGCCCGCAAGGGAGGCACCATAGCACCATTCTATATTATAATTAAGGGGTCACATTATCAAGGAGGCACTAGGGTGGCATCCGGCCGGTTATGAAAACCGATGCCGAGCATATCGGCATCGGTCTTCTTAATGTGGCCGGCTGAGGGTTTTTTTGGGGTTTTTTTAAAACTTTTTTAAAAAGTACAGAAAAGCAGTTTTCTGTACTTTTGCACATTTATTTTTTTTGCATTTGGAGTGAATGAGTAATATCACAGGCATTTGCATGTGATGAGGGCTATCCCATTCACTCCATGTCGGACGCGCGTTAAATAGGTGCTATATCCCCTTATTGCATTAGGGGGTGGATTAGCGCCCATTTAACCCATGTCCAACTGCGGGTTATACAGTGCGCTCGGTATTGTCCAGGCAATACGGCAAGATCCAGAGTGTCAGGCCAAGGGAATATGTAGACACACAAAAGATTCTGGACGAGGCTGAAAGAACAAGACAGGGCTAGACAAGGAAAACTGGAGAAGACAAAGCACAGGACAACGCAAGGCTGGAAGAGACAAAGCTGGAGAGACAAGGCAGGAAACAGGAACACAGGATACAGGAACTCGATGCAACAAACACTGCAAGGGCAGGAGACCCATTGCTGATGCAAGAAACTGCTGCAGGGCCTTAGTTTATATAAGTCAAGAGGCTGATGTCATCTGAAGGCGCTTCTCAGGGTTTTCCGCTGCCGTGCGCATATCATGTGCATGCCTACTGGAAGACAAAAGCCTGGCCATGATAGTGGCATCATCAACATTCGGCAGCAATCAGTGATGGTGGGATGCTGCTTCTGAGGTTTCTGGCAGCATCAGTCAGCAGTAGGGGGTAAATGCAGCAGCACACAGGACCGTCCTTGAGCCACCAAATGTAACAGTACTTCCACCCCCCCCCCCCCAGAGTTCATACTCTGTCTTGTGGGCTTGAGCTTCCTGGGGTACCTCTTGTGCAGATTAGAAGCTGGCTCCCATGAGTTTTACAGGAGAAAAGATACTGTAACTGGTTTTGGACCCTTCAGGAATCTAAAATCTCTTGGATCTCAAGAACGTCTTCTTCTGTAGCAAATTTTGGTAATGTGGAGGGGCAGTCTGCCCAAACAAGAAAGAATTGCAGGTTTCATCGGAGAGATGTGGAATACATGAATCCATAAGGATCTGGTAATTTGAGCTTGTAAGCTACAGAACCCAGTTGTCGCTCGATTAAAAATGGACCCACAAATCGCAAAGCAAACTTTAGAGTTGGCATCTTCAAGAACAGGTTTTTAGTGCTGAGCCAAACCAGGCTTCCTGGGTGGAGTTTAGGCACTGGGTGATGTCTCTTTTCCACATTTTTTTTTAAATGCTCTGCCTCTTGCATGAGGAGACAGTGTGTCTTTTGCCAAAGTTCCTGCAGCTCCTGTCTCCATCAGGTTAGCTGCCAAGCAAGGGACAGAGATTGGAACAGGTCTGGCTGAATGAGGATGGTGTACAAACACTATGTAGAAGGGCGATGACCCTGTGGAACTGTTCATGTGGTTATTACAGCAGAATTCGGACCATGGGAGAAGGGAGGCCCAGTTATCCTACCATTGGTTCAAGTAGGCTTGTAGAAAGGCCTTGAGACTGATTCGCATATCCGGTTTGTCCATTGCTCTAAGGGCCAGATTTTCAAAGGGTTACACGCGTAAATCCTCTGTACGCTTTGTGAAAGGGGCGGGGAAGGGGCGTGGTCCTCTGGCACAGCAGCCATGCCGGGGGATTGCATGCTGGCACTCGGCCAGCAGGCGCAACTTATTAAACAAAGGTGGGGGGGGGGGGTTAGATAGGAATGGATTACGTAGGGGGTGGAAGGAAAGTTCCCTCTGAGGCCTCTCTGATTTCGGAGCAGCCTCTCCAATTTCGGAGCAGCCTTGGAGGGAACGGGGAAAGCCATTGAGGCTCCCCTAGGGCTCGGCGTGCACCCCCTTGCGTGCGCCGACCATGGATTTTATAACATGCGCGCAGCTGCGCACACATGTTATAAAATTGGGTGTACATTTGTGCGCGCTGGGTTGCATGCACAAATGTATACCCGCGCGTACCTCTTAAAATCCGGCCCTAAGTGTGGTAAGCTGAAGTGAAATCCAAAGTAATTCTAAACTTCCTGCATAAGCCCTTCCAATAGCAGGCTGTGAACTGAACTTCCCTGTCAGAGGATATGAAGAGGGAGCCTATACAGATGGAAGATGGGTTGGACAAAGAGTTTAGCCAATTCAGGCAGGGTTGGAAAGCCTGAAAGGCTGTGAAATAAGCCATCTTAGAAAATCTATCCACTACCACCCATATGGTGGTGCTTCCATCAGAGAGGGGAAGGTCAGTGAATAAGTCAGTGGCCAAAAGGGTCCAGGGTTCCTTGAGGGGTGGCAGCGGTTGTAACAGCCCCCAAGATCATGCTCACACACCTTTCTTCTCGATACATGAGGGGAAGGACGTCACAACACTTCACATCAGTCTTTATTTGAGGTCACCAATAATGTCAGAGAATTAATTCCAAGGTTCGAGTGATACCTGGGTGGCCTGCCAAGTATGAGTTATGAGCCCACTAAAGAAGCTTCTGTTGTAAATACTGGGGAAACACAGCCTTCACAGGAGAAAATGTAAATGTAACGTGATCTTCACAGGGTCAATAATTTTCCATGGAGACTCCAAAGATCCCTCAGTATCAAAAGAATGTGAGAGGGCATCGGCTCTTCGGTTCTTCTCAATGGGATGGTACCACAGCTCAAAGTCAAACCGATTAAATAATGACCAGTGGGCTTGCTGGGGAATCATTCCCTGTGCTTGAGCTAGATGCTCTAGTTTCTTATGATCCATATAGATAGTTACTGGGTACTTGGCTCCTTCTAGCAGCTGTCACCATTTTTCCAAGGCTAGCTTGACCGCTATTAGTTCATGTTCTCCAATGGTATAATTCTTCTCTGCTGGAGATAATTTTTTTTAGTAGGAACAGGTCATGAGTGTAGCATTATGGTTATGCTGTAGGAGGATGCATCTACTGGAATGAATGGCTTGAATGGATCTGGGTGGTGTAGGCAGGGGTCAAGGGTGAACTCCTTTTTGAGACATTCAGATGCTTGGATAGCGTCCGTGGTCCAGTTTTTTTAGTTTTATCCTTAGTTCCTTATAACTTGCCATTACTGTTGTATTTTATTTATGTATGTATTGATGTTACCCGCCAAGTAATGTTGATAGCATGGGTTATACATTTTTAAATAGATAGAGTGAACTTATGGTTTTATGTCAGGGGTAGACAATTTTGGTCCTCAAGTGTCATAAGTCAGTTGTGTTTCACATTAAATAGTCATGAGGTACATTTCCATGTACCACCTCCATTGCATGCAAATGTTTCTCATGCATATTTATGTTGGATATCTTGAAAACCTGACAGGCTTGCGGTCCGGAGGTGCCTACTCCTCCTTTAGGTCAAAAGGGACAAATTGAACATGTCCTCGTTCTACCTCACAGCATGAAATGAGATGTAATCTTGCTTTTATTTTGGAAATACAAACATCAATGCATGCATGGCAAAATCAGGACAGACTGCCTTTATTTTTAGATGTGGAAGCTATATGGTCAGCCCCAGGGACAAATTGATCTATCGGGGACATTGGGCATATCCTGGTGGGCTGGTCTAGCTAGTCACATGCTCATGTTGGTCACAGTGGCCCTCATACCTGCGGCTTCCTAGTCTCCTCCCACTGTTCTCTCAAAACACCTCAACCATCTTCAGCTACAGAGGCAGGAAACAATCCAGTTTCTTCCCTCATTGGCTGTGCTTCTGAGAGTTGGGCAGTAGGCCGTCTGCATCTGTCTCACCACCAGCTCCATGATCTCTGCCAGCTCAATGCTCCATGCACTCTGTTCCTCTGCCTCATGCCCACCTCCTTCTTGGATCACGGCAAAAGAAAATACTAAATTAAAGAAGTCTCAGTAGCTTGCAGCCCACTTCTTTCTATGACAAGGACACTTCCTCCCACAGCAACCAGTAGCTCACTGAGACCCTGTTATCCTGGGGCTTTGCCTGTATCCCTCAACCACTAATATCAGTAAAACCAATTTTTTAAAAAGTTAATCACAGGCAGCTGCTATCGTCTCTACATTCTGGAGGGAGATAAGAGCGTGACCATGTGAATGAACGAGTCAGTGAGAATCTCTCTGTGAGTCATCAAACATATATGTGATGTGACAGAGTATGTGTGTGAATGAGTATGTGTGACTGTGTGATAGTGAAAGTGTGAGACAGCATCTGTGCGTGAATGAACATGTGAGTGTGTGTCAGTGAGCATGTGAGAGAATGGTAAACTGTATGTGACTGACTGAGTAAACCACAATAAGTGAGCATGTGAGTTTGTGTATGACTGTGTGTGTGTGTCAGTGAGCATTTGATAGTGTATATTTGACTGAGCATTTGTATGTGTGTGTCAGTGAGTGTGTGAGAACATGTATGTGTGACTGTGGGAATGAGAATTTGTGTGTGTGTGTGTTAGGGAGCATGTGACTGAACATTTGTGTTTGTGGGTGTCAGTGAATGTGCAAGGAAGTGTGTACGTGAGAGCCAGTGAGCATGTAACAGTGTGTGACTGAGCATGTCAGTCAGCATGTAAATGTGTGTGACTTTGTGAATCATTGAGCATGACAGTGTTTATGTGTAAATGACTGAACATTGTATGTGTGAGTCAGTGGGCATGTGAGAATCTTTGTGAATGAGCATATGAGAGTGTGTGTGGCAATGTTTCTGTGAACATGTGAGTGTGCGTCAGTGAGCAAGTGGAGAGTATGGGTGACTGAGCATTTGTGTGCCTGAATCAGTGACTGTGTGTGAGCATTTGTGTGTGTGTGTTAGTGAGTATGACTGAGTGGTTTTGTGTGTGTGTATGTGTGTTAGAGAATGTGTGCATATGAAAGCAAGAAGAGAAAGTCTATGCACATTTCCTACCCCCCAACAATCTCAGGGTATTTGGAATCAATAGTTCCCAGGTGCGAAGAGTAGGGGATATTTTATCCTTATTGCTTTTAATTGGTATGTGTTTGATGTATCTGCTGTTTTGAAATATTTTATAGGTATTTAGGAAATTTCTAAACATTTTTATATGAGTTTTTAATTATTGGATATTCTATTCATCAACTGTTTTGAAATATGTACTTTTTGTTAATATGGTTTTACTACAATGATTGATGTTTTATATTTCTTGATTTTATTGTTTAATGGTTTATGAGGAATAGTGATGTTTCTGTTTTTCTATTGTTGCACTGCATACAGTCTGGCTTGTTTTCAGTTTCCAGTTCAATTTTTTCTGCACATTTCTTTTTATACGTTAGGGTATCTTTATCATGCATTTAGTGAGGGTCTGTCTGTTTTGCATGTGTGATCGAGGTAAGGGATTCTGCTATTGTGTAGTTTCTGTGTAGCGATCTATAGCAGCTTAACTTGTTCTGATTTCCTAAAAGGAGATATATTTGTGTTTTATGGTCTGATGTAAAATTTGCTATGTTGCCTTTACATAGGTAAGGTTGTTAATGTTTGAATGCTGGTAGTTAGTGCTATTTTGGTATAGGAGGTTTCCTATATTGCAATTCAGTTTATGCAAGTCTTTTTCTGAGGGCCAAGTTCACATCTAACATGCGTGTAAGGAATCTTGGTTTACTACTCTACCAGGGATGTATTAAATTGCTGGGGAAGTTCAGTGCAGATTTCTTAGAGACTTGAGTTTTTACTGCACCATGTGAGAGCTGCTGATAGTGTTCATTAGCTGTTTATTATCCCCAAGCACCATCTAGCCTCGTGAAATTTTTAGTTGGAATTTGAGTTGACATAGTAACATAGTAACAGTAGAAAAAAATCAAATGGTCCTATCAGTTTCTTATGGTAGCAACTGCCACTTTGTTCAGATTACTCCCCCATGTTTCTGTTAAAGATTGTAACTACCGCTTTGTGCAGGTTACCACCAGGCATTATGTAAAGGATAGTAATATTTACAATCAAAACGAAGCAACTGTCAAACCCATAACAAAATTACTGCCAGTAATATTTTTATGGGGTGAGCAGCCTTCTTAATCCAGATAATGCTGCTTGAATGTATTTTGCTTTTGGACTTGGTCGTAGACGCAGTCCTGGGCTTTTCCATAATGCCGTAAAAATCGGGGCCTAGTGTTGCCCTAGTGTAGTCTGAATCCCATTCCCCTTTTTGCCTCTGCCATCGAAGCAGAGAACAATGTTGCATTTGCATCAAAAGCATCAAGGCTAATTGATTAAAGGTTGAAATCCCCATGCCTTAAGGGTAGAATCTGCCTCTCTGTACAGGTTACTCCCATGCACCTTTTTGTTCATTTCTAACCTCTAGTCTTTAGAGAGCCACAATGTTTATCCCATGCTCTTTTGACTTGTTTACTGTTTCCATCCTCACTACCTATTCCAGAAGGGCATTCCAGACATTTACCCTCTCCATGAAGAAACATTTCCTGATGTCAGCTCTGAGTCACCTCCCTGGATTTTCATTTCATTTCATGACCCCTACTTCTAGTTTCCTTTCCAACAGAAAACGTTTGATGTTTGTGCATTATTAAAACCTTTCAGGTATCTGAAGGTCTGCATCATATCTCCTTTGCACCTCCTCTCTTCCAGGGTATACATATTTAGATCCTTCAGCCTCTCCTCAGTCTTCTAATACAGACCCCACACCATTTTGGTTGCCTTTCTTTGGACTGTCTCCAACCTGACCTTATCCTTTTTGAGGCTGGTTGTTTCTGCCTGCTGTCTGTTAAATTTATGTAATTTAAATACTAAGGGCCAGATTCATTAAGGATTGTCTCCCATTTTGTGTCAGTGAGAAAAACCCTTATGAATCACGTACTAAGAGGAATTAATGGGATATCCCTTCAAGTCAACCTGCATGCTGGACTTCTTTTTTGATTAATTTTGATCCATTTTTGAAGAATTTCCTGTGTCCCTCTTGTTGCAGTGGATTAGGGCATCCCTGTGCTCAAAGCTGGATCATGGAGCAGGGAAGACGTGAAAGTGTGCACGTCTTCCCTGCTCCATGAAAAAAAAAACATGTGATAAAGGTGAACCGGTAGATGTAGTGTATTTGGATTTTCAGAAGGCGTTTGACAAAGTCCCTCATGAGAGGCTTCTACGAAAACTAAAAAGTCATGGGATAGGAGGCGATGTCCTTTCGTGGATTACAAACTGGTTAAAAGACAGGAAACAGAGAGTAGGATTAAATGGTCAATTTTCTCAGTGGAAAAGGGTAAACAGTGGAGTGCCTCAGGGATCTGTACTTGGACCGGTGATTTTCAATATATATATAAATGTTCTGGAAAGGAATACAACGAGTGAGGTTAACACATTTGCGGATGATACAAAATTATTCAGAGTAGTTAAATCACAAGCAGACTGTGATACATTACAGGAGGACCTTGCAAGACTGGAAGATTGGGCATCCAAATGGCAGATGAAATTTAATGTGGGCAAGTGCAAGGTGTTGCATATAGGGAAAAATAACCCTTGCTGTAGTTACACAATGTTAGGTTCCATATTAGGGGCTACCACCCAGGAAAAAGATCTAGGCATCATAATGAACAATACTTTAAAATCGTCGGCTCAGTGTGCTGCAGCAGTCAAAAAAGCAAATAGAATGTTAGGAATTATTAGGAAGGGAATGGTTAATAGAACGTAAAATGTCATAATGTCTCTGTATCGCTCCATGGTGAGACCGCACCTTGAATACTGTGTACAATTCTGGTCGCCGCATCTCAAAAAAGATATAGTTGCGATGGAGAAGGTACAGAGAAGGGCAACCAAAATGATAAAGGGGATGGAACAGCTCCTCTATGAGGAAAGGCTGAAGAGGTTAGTGCTGTTCAGCTTGGAGAAGAGATGGCTGAGGGGGGATATGATAGAGGTCTTTAAGATCATGAGAGGTCTTGAACGAGTAGATGTGACTCGGTTATTTACACTTTCGAATAATAGAAGGACTAGGGGGCATTCCATGAAGTTAGCAAGTAACACATTTAAGACTAATCGGAGAAAATTCTTTTTCACTCAACGCACAATAAAGCTCTGGAATTTGTTGCCAGAGGAGGTGGTTAGTGCAGTTACTGTAGCTGGGTTCAAAAAAGGTTTGGATAAGTTCTTGGAGGAGAAGTCCATTAATGGCTATTAATCAATTATACTTAGGGAATAGCCACTGCTATTAACTGCATCAGTAGCATGGGTTCTTCTTAGAGTTTGGGTAATTGCCAGGTTCTTGTGGCCTGGTTTTGGCCTCTTGGAAACAGGATGCTTGGCTTGATGGACTCTTGGTCTGACCCAGCATGGCAATTTCTTATGTTCTTATGTTCTCTCCTTCACAGAATGGACCTGACAGTGAACCGATGCAGCAGAGTTTCAACTTTAACCTAGCTATTTTTGGACTCTCTCCTCAGTTTTGAGACAGGGATGTTTTTACAACATTCCTGCCTCTTTTTTTGATTTTTTTCCCCCTTTTTGGGTTTAGGGACTATTTTTATTCCACTGGGAAGCTGATGGCCCTTGGTACCTGGGACTCAGTAACCAAACCTGCTGGAGAGCAGAGTCTTCCATCTTGGAAGAACCTGGAGTGTGGGGAAGCCTGGCTGGAAATAAGTATCTCTGCCATTAGTGGCATAGAGGAAAGGAAAACCAGAGGAGACAAAGTGGCGAGAAGCTGAAGGTAACAAGAACTTTGTTGCTGCTAACGCAGGTATACTACAAGTGAGAGTAAACTGCCTAGGGAATTTAAGGATTTAAGAAGATCCAGGAAACGTATGAGAACTGGGACTAAGTTCTGATAAAATATTGGGACTATATTCTAACCACCTACAGAAGGAAGAAACGGATTAAAATTGTGAATCTAAGAGAGGAATGAACTATCTTCAATTTGAGTAATCTGAGTAAACAGAAACTGGAGAAATTGGGGGAAAAGAAGGAATTGAAGTGTTGGAAAGTGCGCTTCCAAAGAAATTGAAAGAATTTACTAAACAAGTGAGGTCACAAGTTTATTAGTCTTTCTGCTGTGTCATTATGTTTTTATTCGGTCATCTAATCAACTATCAGTAAAAGAAACCACTCTGCTTCTCAGTGTGTTCTTTTGATGGAAAGACTGTGGTGATTGTTAGTGCTGTGTACAGAAGATGCAGGCGGGCTTGTGTTAGAATTATTGTTCTTTCCCAACTGGGAATCCTGGAACTAGCGGAGTTAATGCTATCTGTGTTGAGACAGAGAGAGTAGAGAGGAGTTGTGTGTTGATGGGGGTCTATCCTCTCTTTTGCTATGTGCCCCTGGGTGCCAGCTAAAGAATCCATCCCACCCACTGGGATATAATAGCCCTAGAATTGTATGGGTTCCGAGTCTATTTTTCAGGGTTTTCTGGTTGGCACTATAGAGGAGTATATAAATTTAATTCTAATCCCCCACCCTCCCAAAACTTTTAAAGTGCCTGGTGGTCCAGCGGGGGTCCCGGGAGCGATCTCCTGCTCTTGGGCCGTCGGCTGCCACTAATCAAAATGGTGTCGATGGCCCTTTGCCCTTAGCATGTGACATGGTATCCATGCCATTGGCCGGCCCCTGTCACATAGTAGGAGCACTGGATGGCCCGCACCATTTTTAAAGATGGCACCGGCCATCCATTACTCCTACCATCTGACAGGGGCCGGCCAATGGCATGGATACCCTGTCACATGCTAAGGGCAAAGGGCCATCGGTGCCATTTTGTTTACTGGCAGCTAATGGCCCAAGAGCAGGAGATCGCTCTCGGGACCCCCGCTGAACCACCAGGTACTTTAAAAAGGTTTGGGGGGGGGGGGGGGAGTTGGTAGGGTGGAAGATTAGAAAGAATTAAATTTAAATGGTCAGGGCGGGGTTTTTTCCGCCACAACACAGCCGATTTAAAAGGGTAAAAACCACGGGAATGAAGATATCCCGCGGTTTTTACCCGAACCCGATACCGGAAACAAGTCCGATACTGATTCACATCCCTATAAGATACAAGTTGGTGTAAATGATACTTCTACCTCAGAAGACTGTACTTTCAATATCCTTTTTCTTGTAAAATCTATTATAAAAGCATAATTTTTAATAGTTTGTGGAGAACGTGTGTGTCAGGGGATGACGTGCAAGGCTGTAAGTTTCACTTAGGACTCCTAATACCCATGCACCGGCCTTGGCTTCACTGGCTCCATGTGGGAAAACAAGATTCCATCTCAAGCTGCTCAGTCTTGGCTCCAGCAGTGATGTGTGCAATCTTTCCCCATAGCTACATTTTCTGTTATTTAATCCCAGGGGAAGTTGTAAGGATCACTTCTGATCCTCCCTCCCCTGGAGCAAGTAGGCAGAGCAAAGCCTGGCGATCCATAACTGAAAAAGTAATATACTCTGTAGCACACAGATGGAAATGTGCTGGGGTAGTGGTTGAGGTGGGCTGGAAAAGTGGAAGCAAGCTAAAGTCACAGAGAGTGAGAGAGGGTAAGCAGGAGGAAATGCCTGTGCATTGTTACTGAGGCTTCTGTGTGAGGTGGCTGTGATGAGATCTGAGAGGAGCAGCTCACTGTAGAACCAGTGAGTCTCCTGGAGAGTGGAGGCTGGGGAAGGACTGGAAGCAAGCAAGCAAGCAAGCAAGCAAGCAAGCAAGAACTATATATAATAATGTGTGTGTGTGTGTGGGGGGGGAACTCTCACTGAGTGAGCACATGAGCAGCAGCACAACAGCAAAAGGTGTGTCTGAGCCAGTGGCTGGCAGTGTGGTTGCCTTGTTGCATGGCAACTGGTTCAAGAGCTGATTGATTAACAAAAGATTGTAACACCAGGCCAGGAATCCAGGATATATATCTAATGAGAGAGACTGTATCTTAAAAAGGATAGAGAAAGGATCAAAGTTGTCTAGAGAAAAGTAACCAAAATGGTGATGGGTCTGCATCAAAAGCTATATGAGATGAGACTGAAGAACCTGAATATGTAGACCCTGGAGGGGAGGAGGGGAGAGACAGGGGAGGCATGATACAGACCTTTAAATTAATGGTTGAAAGAGGGACTGCAGTTCAGTTTGCTCATCCCTGGTCTAGAATGTGTTCTACTTCTTAGCTGTTTAGGGAAAATGTGAAATTTACATTAGATACTTTGACTCCAGGTCACCTCTCAAGGTGATGGCTTGGCATGCTTTTGGGAGATGTTGAAGCACACACTGCCCCGAAAGCATACAAGGAAGTCAGACATATAAACCTATGGGCCTGTTTTGAAAAAAAATCCCCCATGGCTGATATTTTCCTACAACCCTTCCCTGGTCAGCCCTTCCATTATATAATGTGGTATGGAAAGCTTCAAAATAATGCAAGCGTATGGACTGCTTTCTCCCACCAATATATAAAGAAAGAACAGTCTTTTGTACCAGTATACCAAGTATAGAAATGATAGCATAGTCCATTTAGGATTATGCACGATAGGTCTAAACGTTTATTTAAGATGTTTCCGGAAAAAAATCATTTTAACACAAAGTGATTATTTTGCATCTTTCCGTGTACTCCCTAAATAGGAAAGATTCTGGTAATAAGTAAGAAAAAGTAAACGTCATTGAATGAAACCAAGATTCAGTGACCTTTCTGTGTTACTACATTGTTCATTGTATCTCTGTGTGTCACAAGAATACTTTGTATTGCCATGAATGAATGAATGAATGAATGAATGAATATAGAAATGTTTTCAGGTGGGATTTTAAACAACTGAAACATTGCTGATGTACTCTAATCCACATCCGATAATAAAAGCCTTTGTTTCAAAAACACCGGGGCCTGGCGCTGTACACAAAAAAAAAAAGACAACAGTCTCACAAGCCAAGTCTAACGAGAATCTGGCACTTTTCAGATTTGAGTTACCCTTTCATTTGTACAGTGTATTGGAATGAAAAAAAAATTAACAAAATGTTATTCCAAGCACGCAAACAGAGATTATATGAACTGAAAAAATGCATCCAAAGGTGTTTTATTACAACTAACAAAGATGCAAAAAATCTTCTTAAAAAAATTGTTCTTATTTTTTCAGAAATTGGCCTTCATTAGTGTTACAGAGGATAAACTTACAGCAAAAAATATGTTAATAATCTGGGGGGAACTACAGGGTGTTTCTTCTAAAAGATTAAGACCAGATTAGGCAGGCAGGGAAATGGGAGTGTTGAGCCTATATAAGAGGAAATGAGAGTAGAATATGACAGAAGTAGATTCACTGGGAGGCCAATATTGAGTGCTACTTAACTGGATAAGTACAGACTTATTCGGCTAAGTGGTGGCATCTGAATATCCGGCCCCGTTCAGCAGTCGCTACTTATCCGGCTAAGTAGTTGGAAGAATGTGAGTGTAATGGGGAGAGGTTACTTATCCGGCTAACTTAACCAGATAACTGCTAATATTTGAACTGATCTGTCTAACCAGGTCAGCTGTGATAGGGCGCCATTTTGAATACTGGCATCCGACGGAGTGCAGGGGGTCACGCCCAAACCCCTGCTGGACTTTTGGCAAGTCTTGTGGGGGTCAGGAGGGTCCCCCAAGACTTGCCAAAAGTCCCTGGTGGTCCAGCGGGTTCCAGGAGTGATCTCCTGCACTCGGGCTGTCGGCTGCCTGTAATCAAAATGGCGCTGATAGCCTTTGCCCTTACTATGTCACAGGGGCTACCGGTGCCATTGGTCAACCCTGTCACATGGTAGGAACACAAGATGGCGCTGATGGCCATGTGACAGGGGCTGACCAATGGCACCGGTAGCCCCTGTGACATAGTAGGTCAAAGGCTATCAGCGCCATTTTGAAACCGGCAGCAGAGGGTGTGAGTGCAGGGGATGGCTCCCAGACCCCCCGCTGGACCACCAGGGAGTTTTGGTAAGTCTTGGAGGTCAAGAGGGTGGGGGGTTTGTTTAAATTGGCTCATTTAGGCTGCTGAATAATTCGGCAAAGATTCATTGTATTCGTGGGGAATCGCGATACGTTTCACTTCCCCACGAATACAACGAATAGGGCCCTATACGTTGCAGATTCCCGATTCGTAGGGAACAAATGCACACCCCTAGTAAAAGAGGCACAGTCTAGGAGTGCTCTGAGACAGGGCAAACGCGCATGTGCGTTACTATTTTAAAAGACATTTACGAGTGTACATTTTCCAGCTTACATATTTTTACAGTTGCTAATTGTCTGGCATAAGTGATATTAAACGTGTTTATTATGTAGCACTGACTGCACGGGAAATCTGGATGAAATGAGGGGAGTTCAGGCAGAAGAACCAGGAAGGCCTCGATGACCTGGAGAAGACCTGGGAAAACTGGTGGACTGGTTGGTAAACTGCTTAATTTCATTCATGCGCTCGTGTTTAAAATTGATCGACTTACATGCGTAAAATGGGACTTACCTGGGTAAGTCCTACCTTACTTTCGTATGTAAAATATAAGCGCATATATTTTTAAAACAGAAAGGAAAAGTACGTACATTCAATGTAGTGATATTAGGGATTTGCGTTCATTTGAAATGACATTGTCTGTCTTATTTTCAAAATGAAATGACAGAAAAAAAACCCCACAAAACCATGTTTCTCGTCTAACGTTTTTAGTGTGCATTGTTTCCAAACCTTTAAAAAAAAAAAAAAAGTAGGAAAACATTAATGGCAATGAAAAGTCATCCCCAAATGACGTGACACAACACAAAATGACATTTGTTTTGCTTGCACATCCCTAATTGAGAGATTTGTGGCTTTAATGCATTGTTATGTTCATGTGTAAGCCTGCGTACATACGTATCTAGCGGGGTAGAGATAGGTATATTTTATAAAACGCTTGTGTTATAGAATATTTGTGTAAATCTGCTCACGACCATATACGTGCCTACATGCCACTGTGTGTATTTGTTTGAAAGTTACCCTCTTAGCAATGGTTTTCGGCAATAAGCACAAAATGTAGGACTCAATCTAGGAGAATGAATCACAGGTATAAATGTAGGCATCTAAGTATTACGTGCCCCAACAGGTTTCAGCTGAAAACTTAACCTAGATTTGACCAAAAAGCTCACTAAATTAGGTTCCCTTTTTGAAAGCTGACCCCCATTGCTTTTATACAAGGATTTTGTTTCCTGCATGCTCAGGGAGGGCAAAAATTGCCACAGGAAAAAACAGGGCATCCAAACATCAACCAGAAGACACGCTGTGAAACTTGGACGTACGTAAGAACTGAGCAGCGCTTTGTGCAGCTCTCTCTCTCTTTGCATGAGGTTTCATGCAGGCGTTTTGCAATGCTTTTGGCTCTAGTCTTGCCCCAGACGTATACGGTATCTACCCCTAAACTATTCTGAACAGAATTAAACATTATCAAGCTGTAAAGAAAGGAAGGTGTTAGTACAACTCTAGTAGATTGTTAGGTTTAATATCTCTTGGAGAGAATTTGCAGGTTTATGAGGTTTGAAAAATTCAAGGAGTACATTGCAATATTCCTTACAGAAGCAACTTTCTAGACTATTTACAGAGTTTGCACCAATTTTCTAAGAAAAAGTGCATGCATGCCGTCACTTTCAAACTTGCCATGTATACAAATAGCTATGGGGTCCATTTTTAGCTGCTGTGGCTTGGCTAGTTAGACTGATAACTATCTGGCTAACTAGCAGGCTATATTCAGTGATGAATATACTTTTTAAGTTATCCATCTAAATGGCTTTTGTATAATCGACCTCTGTATGCTTTTATGCTTCCAACCAAAAGCATGCCCCCAGAAACGCCAGCCCTAAATGCAGCTAAAATTACTTTTAGCCGTACTGAGGAAGGGCAATTTTCAGACAGTGGATTTACTCAGGTTAAAGGCTGACGATTGGCTTCCCTATGGGGTGTATTTGTTAAAGTGTCTTAGTGCTATCACAGACCTTAATGTGCATTAAACAGCATGCAAGACCATATATGGAAAACTCCCTCGGACTACCTTAAAGGACCAGGCACGGCTGTCTCGCCCCAGTCCTCTTTAAAAATCCAGCCCCACAGGGAATCCTGGGTGAAGGGAGGAGCCCCCTCAGCAGATTTTAAGAACTCAGGGCCTGGAAGGATTAAACAGGCCCCGGGGGAGCTGGCAGAGGCCTTATCCTATGCTAAGACCTGCAACGTTTAATGACTTTGTGCTACCTGAAGTTAAGGTGAGCTGCACTGTTTGTGAATTTTGGCTCTCTCGCCGAAAATAAACCGCACCTAAGAAGCAGCCAGAATCTGCCCCCTTATTTCCTTTGGCTGATTTCCTAAGCCACAGAGTTGGCCACGTTGCCGCACAGCATTATTACCGTGTGTGATAAAAGCACTAAAGTGACTTAGTAAATTACATTTTTACATTAATGTGTCCTAAACACAGCTTCCTATGCTAACATACTAATGAGCTCATTGTGATGGAAAATTAAGCTAACGATCTCATTGGCATGTTAACAAGACTTCCATAAGCTGTGTCAAGGCTATAGAGGAGTGAAAGTTAACTGCAGCTCTGGCTGAGTATTAGAGATGTGAATCGTGTCCTCGATCGTCTTAACGATCCATTTCGGCTGGGAGGGGGAGGGAATCGTATTGTTGCCGTTTGGGGGGGTAAAATATCGTGATATATCGTTAAAATCGTTAAAACCCGCTAAAACCCACCCCCGACCCTTTAAATTAAATCCCCCACCCTCCCGAACCCCCCCCAAATGACTTAAATTACCTGGTGGTCCAGCGGCGGTCCGGAACGGCAGCGGTCCGGAACGGGCTCCTGCTACTGAATCTTGTTGTCTTCGGCCGGCGCCATTTTGGAAAATGGCGCCGAAAAATGGCGGCGGCCATAGACCAACAGGATTCGACGGCAGGAGGTCCTTCCGGACCCCCGCTGGACTTTTGGCAAGTCTTGTGGGGGTCAGGAGGCCCCCCCCAAGCTGGCCAAAAGTTCCTGGAGGTCCAGCGGGGGTCAGGGAGCGATTTCCCGCCGCGAATCGTTTTCCGTACGGAAAATGGCGCCGGCAGGAGATCGACTGCAGGAGGTCGTTCAGCGAGGCGCCGGAACCCTCGCTGAACAACCTCCTGCAGTCGATCTCCTGCCGGCGCCATTTTCCGTACGGAAAACGATTCGCGGCAGGAAATCGCTCCCTGACCCCCGCTGGACCTCCAGGAACTTTTGGCCAGCTTGGGGGGGGCCTCCTGACCCCCACAAGACTTGCCAAAAGTCCAGCGGGGGTCCGGAAGGACCTCCTGCCGTCAAATCCTGTTGGTCTATGGCCGCCGCCATTTTTCGGCGCCATTTTGGAAAATGGCGCCGGCCGAAGACAACAAGATTCAGTAGCAGGAGCCCGTTCCGGACCGCTGCCATTCCGGACCCCCAGGTAATTTGAGTCATTTGGGGGGGGGGGTTCGGGAGGGTGGGGGATTGAAGGAGGTAGGATTTGGCAAGGAAATGTTTAAGTTATTGGGGGGGGGGGGGGGTTCGGGAGGGTGGGGGATTTAATTTAAAGGGTCGGGGGTGGGTTTTAGCGGGTTTTAGTGTGCCGGCTCACGATTCTAACGATTTATAACGATAAATCGTTAGAATCTCTATTGTATTGTGTTCTATAACGGTTTAAGACGATATTAAAATTATCGGACGATAATTTTAATCGTCCTAAAACGATTCACATCCCTACTGAGTATCACTGTCACATACTGATACTCCTGCCCAGCCACTCTCCACCAAAAATGTAGAGGGAAGCAAGTCCTGAGCTCCTCAGCCCTACCTGGCAAAGTTCAACACCTTCCCACAAAGATTAAGTCCCCATGGCAAACTCCCCAGCATAGATACCCCAACCCCCCGGTATGGAGAACACAACCACAGTAAGCTCTTCCCCATAGCCCCTGCCCACACTTCCCCAATCACAATTCCAAATACCCCCCCACTGGCGGAATCCAAGCCTCGTTTCCACCCGGAAACTCCTGCTTGCCCCCACACTGCCTCTGGGTTTTTCATTCCTGCCCCGTCACTGGCTGTTTGTCTGTCTGTGTCTCTTTCTCTCTCTCTCTGCTTCAGTCTAGTAAGATTCTTTCATCTAGTGAACATTTGATATTTTTAGCCTCAGAATACTAACATTTTGAAGTGCTGAACACAATCCCTGTGTGAAAGCAGTCCAAGTGAATATGTACAAAGAGTGATCAGCAAGATGAAAGGGAGAACCAATCCATTTCTGAGGGTCTGTTTATAACAGTGCGGGTAGGAGGTTCAATCTGCTGGTTACGCAGTCTCCCTCTCTTTTCAGCTCACTGCTGGGCTCCTGTAAGACCCTTTGCACAATAGGCACCTCCAGACGCACACCCGGCTAAGTCAGTCACGCGCCGCCCATGTCTCACTGGATTTCGGATTGTCCTACGTCCAAGAGCTGTATGCTTCTCCTTCACATCCAGTTTTTATGAACAAGCTCATTGCAAACTAGGGGGCAGATTTTAAAAGGTACGTGCACAGCCTATACTTGTGCGCGCTACCCGGTGCGCGCAAATGTTCGCCGGATTTTATAACAGGCGAGCGCAGTCATGCGCATGTTAGAAAATCTGGGGACGGCGCGAGCAAGGGGGTGCGCACAGTTGTGCACCTTGCGCGCGCCAAGCCGCGCTGCCTTCCTCCTTTCCCTCCCAGGCCGCTCCGAAATAACTTCCCTCCCCCCCCCCCCCCAACCCCAGCTTCCCTACCCCTAACTCTCCCGCCCCCCCCAACCCTAAGCTAAACCCCCCTAAAAGAGTTGTCTTACCTAGTTACGCCTGCCTTGGGCAGGCACAAGCTGCAGGAGCTGGCCAATGGCTGGCCCGCGATCCCGGGCACAGCGGCAAATGGCCACTGTGCCCGGAGGCTCCGTCCCCGCCCCTGCCCACCCCCGACCACGTCCCTTTTTTCAAGCCCCCGGGACTTACACACGTCCCGGGGGGCTTTACGCGCACCGCCGGGCTTTGAAAATCTGCCTTTAAGGATGTGCTTTCATTCGAAATGATGCAAGCGATGTTGACGGCCCCCGGGATTCCCTGTGGGTCCGGGTTTTAAAGAGGACCGGGTGAGACAGCTGTGCCCTGGTCCTTTCAGGTAGTCTGAGGGAGTTTTCCCCACATACTCCCTCGCCTGCGGTTTTAAAAAGAAATGCCAGGAAATTAAAAACCCCACTAAACTGTGTTTATTTGTAATTATTTTTGATGTGCACAGTTTGCTGAAATACAAAAAAAAAAAAGAATAAAAACAAACCGCTCTCAACAAAATGAAATTTGGGCAACATTTTCCCCCCCCAGTGAAACATGACAACATTATATTCTTTGCCTTCCGCGCTGGAGAATGCAGTCAGGCTCGCTTCCCAGGCATTTTCTTTTGCAACGTTTTTGCGTCCTTTTTATTTTTTTCTTTTCCTTTTGATTTGTTTTAGGGAGCAGTACATCCCATTTAGTGCAAACTATTTCAGTTTCATGTGCACTAATCAAAACAAGCAAAAGGCCGTGCAGCCCATTCCCTAGCCAGACGCCTCTCTACAAACAAAAAAAAAAAGTGGGAACTTTTGACTTGTGGTACAAAGGGATTTTGTGTGGACTGGGGGGGGGGTGAGGGGGGTGAAGCAGTCATCAACATTTGCTCTTGCCCCCCCCCCTCCCCCGCTGCCACTCTTTTACAAACATTTTCTTTTTATTTCTATCCCACACCAACCAGGGATAACCCTAGCACTCTTTCCTTTATTCTTAAGCCTTACCCCCTACACTATCCCCTTTCCCCTTCCAGAAATGAAAAAAAAACAAACTTTGAAGCATTTCTTTTGCCTGCACATCCCAGCTACCTCTCATTCCATTGTCTTACCTTTTGGCTTTTGTATGCAAAGCAATTTCATAACAAATCGGATTTTCTTAGCACCGAAGTGGTTAAATCACAATAGACTATTACAAGACAATTCCAGTTTTCTAGTGCTTTTCTGCCCTCTAGTGGTTGATATGGGCTGTTACATTTTGTCATCCAAGCTTACCTCCAGTTAAATACTTTTTCCTTTCACAGAACTGCAGCTCAAAGTATTTTATAAAACGACTGGACAGATCATTGAGTGAAGTCTTAGCATGCCCGAAAGCTTCCAAGATGCAATTTACCTATAAAATAAAATACAAAGGTCATATTTTCTGCAGCAAAAGCAGACATCTGTCAACAGATTTTACTCAGTGAAGGTACTGCTTTTATATTTAACTGACACCTCAAGTTCACTTTAATACTCTGGGTCTTTAAATACTAGTGGCGTGCATTCATTTGCTATAAAATAGGAAATAAAGACAATATTGGACTGATTCCGAAGACGTATTGGTCATGAGAAGAAATATTTGAACTTCTTTGGAAAAGGTTCACAGACAATTCAATAAGCCTGGGAAAATTTCACAAGATTCACTGAATTGGTTTGACCAACCTCTTAAAAAAAAAAAAAAAAAAAAAAAAAGCACACATCTTCCAAAATGAGGCTTTCTCCTTTCTCACCCAGTGCTTCTGCTCTATTCCTCCTCCACCTATTCCTCTACTAAATGCAGGCCTATTAACCCCTCTTTCAAATGTCACCAACACTGTCCCAGGGAGCACTGGATGGCCGGCGCCATCTTTAAAAATGGTGCGGGCCATCCAGTGCTCCTACCATGTGACAGGGGCTGGCCAATGGCATGGATACCCTGTCACATGGTAAGGGCAAAGGCCATCGGCGCCATTTTTATTAGTGGCAGCCGACGGCCCGAAAGCGGGAGATCGCTTCCGGGACCCCCACTGGACCACCAGGTACCTGTAAAAAGTTTTTTTGGGGGGGATTAGTTTTAAAGGGATTAGTTTTAAAGGGTCGGGGTGGGTTTTTTGTTTATCGGCTTGGGCGCAGCCGATAAACAAAACCGCGATCAGGCCGGACGAAAAATAAAACACGATGTGAATCGGAACCGGAATCAGAACCAATTCCGGTTCCGATTCACATCTCTACACATAAGTCCACTTTGAAAATAGATGCAACTTACGCAAATATTTGCCAGCTAACTTATATGCAGTTACAAAATTGCCTCCAAAATTATAAATTCAATAAATTCAAAAGTGATCATTTTACTATATTATTAGTATAGGCAAAATTATCTTTATGGTATGGTATGTTACTTGATTCCTGCCACCTTGAGGGCTACATATCTAAAAATTATATACTCAGATATATTACACTCATCTTATACTTTAATTCAACTTATATTTGAATATATTAATCTCACATCTAAGATTGTGAGTTCTCAAGCTTCTCTGTGTCACATCTACTTTAAAGTGCATTTAACCAACTCGCCAAAACACGAGTCTACCCTGACACAACTGCTTCCTTTTTCTCTGTAGGTAAGCGGCAATCCTTTTTCGAAAAAGGAACGAACCCAAATGCATGCATCACTGAACATTTTTTTTTACAAGCATTTTAAAACATTTTACATTGCTTTCCATGTACAATAAAGCTTTTCAAATTCAAAATAATGAATTAACCTTAACATTGTCTTCAGAAGAATTAATGTAACACAGCATTTCTCCCTCTGCCTTCCACATACTTTATATGTCCAATTCTCTCTCCCTAAGTCTTCCTTGTAATGCATTGTCCCTCCTCTTTTATTAAAGAATTGTATTATTATTATTATTATCCTGTGTATCACAGACACACAATGAGGATTGCGCTGTACTCGTGCAATTCCCATACCTTAGAACCAAAGCAGATGAAGCTTTTGGTACACAATGCCAGGACTTGGTGAAAAAAAACAAACAATCCTTCCCTTCAAGATTAACCTCGGTTGCACTCTATGACATCATCAACCATGAAGCCGTTTTTCTCACAGTCATGCTTACTTTATTTTCTTTGGTTTAGAGTTCTTTGTTGTTTGTTTGTTTGTCTCAAGTCCACTAGATTTTCTCATGTGAAAAGAAATGATCCCACAATTACATAATTGCAGTTTGTGCATAGAGAAAAAAAAAAAAAGAATAGTTGAATCAGTACAAGTTAAAATGTGTGAGCAGTAGAGAGTCAAGCTTTCAACATTAGGTAAGAGGTACTAATTCAATCATTCTCTTGAAAGCATTCCCATGTGCCCGATACACACGTGCACTTTTCTGTATAATTAGAATTTTTGTAGGAAAGAACTAATAGATGACATTAACTGTCGGAGGTAAGAAAGAGGATTATTTGTTCCAACCGGTGCTTCAGTCTTGACAGCTGATGTATTTTACAGATATCTGTATTTTAAAGATATATTAAATGCCAAAGATACAAGATGAAAGAGCATGGAGATATTGCATTTTTGAATAAAGCTGTCTAAAGAGCTGCATTAAGGGTCTGCTTGTGTATTTTTTTTTTAAATGTGGTTTTCATGATTTTTTTGTTTTTTGTTTGTTTATGGTTTATTTCATTTAGTTTATTTGAAACAAAATAAACAATACAAACAGGACCCCCCCCTCCTCCACCTGAAAAAAGTGCCTCAAACATTTAAAAATTCAAGCTATCCCCCCTTCCCCTATCCCATCATTGCTCTTTAAAGTCCAAATGAGGCAGGAACAATCCGTAATACTCCTACCCTATCAGGTTGTATTTCAAAATGGCATCTCAGGGCCAGCCAGCACCATCTTGAAATACAACCCTTCAGGTCAGGAGCAACTGAAGATTGCCCCTCCACTATTTAGACTTTAAAGACCAAGAAGGACCAAAATGGCATCCAGTGGATGTGAGCAGGCAGGGGGAGAGGGCTAGGCCTTGAATGTTTTACATTTTGTGGTGAGGCAAGAAGCGGTATGGGGGGATGGACCTAGGTTGGGGCTAGTAGCAGCTTAGTGACAATAATGAAACAAAAGCAAATTAAATGTCATTCATTTGTGTTTCATTTTTCACATTAAATGAAATAGAGGACATTTTGTTAAAATGTCTTGTGTCATTTCAAAAGAAAGCACATCCCTAGCATGCTTATTTTTCCTTGTAATGCTTCAGATTCCCAGCAGATGGCGCCCGTGATGTATATAGTCCAGTAGCCAGAACTGCACTATCGCTTTGCACTTCTAGAAAGAAGCAGTCCTACTATAAAGCACTGAAAGACACGATCACCTTCTCAGTCTTAATTTTATTTATTATCTCCTACATTCCCACCCATCCACAAAAAACAACCTTCCAGTTTTCAAACCACTATTTCATCCCCCACCATCTCTAATAATGGCAAATACTTCTAACTCCATGATTCTTAAACAGTTTTTCTAGTTAGAGCTGTATTAAAAATAATTTTGCACAAAAGCAAGACATATGAACACCGGGGTGAACACATCTTGCCAATTGCTTGCAAAAATATCACGATAGCCTTCTTCTTTTGCCATACATTTACAGAAATATAATAAGAAGAATAAAGAGATTTCACATTATATTTCTTAGACATTTCACTTTACATATTGGCCCTGCTGAAAACTGTACGCACTCAGTCTGTGAGTAAAAGTACATGCAGGGGTCACAGTGCCCAGGGCCAGGTCTTGGAGAAAGGGGCAAGCAGGGCAGCTTCCATGGCCATCAGGCCCGAGGAGGCATCTTCAGCAAGGCTGCTTTTATTTATTTATTTAAAATTCTTATATACCGCACAATGAGTAGGGGACTATCCGTCTAGGCGGTTTACATATTTGCACATACACAAGTAGTATTAACACATTAACAAACAAGTCATAAAATCATATACAAACACATTAAAATTCATAAAATAGATAATTAAATTACCAATCATAATGTAGTGTAGTAAACTTAATATAAATTGTATGCATGAGTGAAGAGATGAGTTTTTAACAATTTCGCTATGTATATTTCAGGGGGGTCAATTCCATGACTAAACAAGATTCTGCTTTGATGAATTTACTGGCCTGATCCAACTACTTTCTGGCATCTCCACAGGAAACAGGAGAAGGGAAAAGGTGATCCTTGAGCAAAACAGAGCAGAGCAAGGAGCAAAGAAAAGCCATTCTGCTCTGTATTTAGTAGGGATGTGAATCGTTTTCCATATCGTCTTAACGATAGAAATCGTGTGGCAGGGCAAGAAAATCGTCTTAGGCACGATTTTTTAGTTAAAAAATCGTTAAAAATCGTTTTTTCCGATTAGTGCGCACTAACTCGAGTTAGTGCGCACTAACGGGAGTTAGTGCACACTAACTGGGAGTTAGTGCGCACTAACTGAAAATGATACAATTTGACACTTTTCAGGTCAGTTAAGGTCAGTTTAGGAATGAATATGTATTCCTATTGGCTGCCCTCTTATTTATTCATGTTACCAAGTTTCCTACTGACAGTATATGGGGGATGGGAAATGGAAACAGTTGGTAGCTTGACAAAACAAGTAATGTGATCAGTCAATGTGACTAGAACTTGTGCCCTAACCCTGATACCAGGGGTATTGTGATCTTCCTGCACACAGTGCCCTATCCCTATTAATACCAGGAGTGTTGTGATCTTCCTGCACACAGTGCCCTATCCCTAATACCAGGGGTGTTGTGATCTTCCTGCACACAGTGCCCTATTCCTGATACTGGGGGTGTTGTGATCTTCCTGCACACAGTGCCCTATTCCTGATACCGGGGGTGTTGTGATCTTCTTGCACACATCCCGATATCAGGGATAGGGCACTGCATGCAGGAAGATCACAACACTCCTGGTATTAATAGGGATAGGGCACTGCATGCAGGAAGATCACAACACTCCTGGTATTAATAGGGATAGGGCACTGCATGCAGGAAGATCACAACACCCCTGGTATAAGGGATAGGGCACTGTGTGCAGGAAGATCACAATACCCCAGAGGAGTGAGGGTCAGGCAGCTCCCCCCTGTCTGTGAAGCCAGCCTCTCACTAGTAATGCAGGGAGGGAGCTGTCTCATACTTCACCATCCTCCCCCCCCCCCCCCCTTACCCACACACCATTCACTAGCTGGGACATGGGGGAAGTCAGGAGTGAGGGTCAGGCAGCTCCCCCCTGTCTGTGAAGCCAGCCTCTCACTAGTAATGCAGGGAGGGAGCTGTCTCAGACTTCACCATCCTCCCCCCCCCCCTCACCCACACACCATTCTCTAGCTGGGACATGGGGGAAGTCAGGAGTGAGGGTCAGGCAGCTCCCCCCTGTCTGTGAAGCCAGCCTCTCACTAGTAATGCAGGGAGGGAGCTGTCTCAGACTTCACCATCCTCCCCCCCCCCCTCACCCACACACCATTCACTAGCTGGGACATGGGGGAAGTCAGGAGTGAGGGTCAGGCAGCTCCCCCCTGTCTGTGAAGCCAGCCTCTCACTCTCTCACTAGTAATGCAGGGAGGGAGCTGTCTCAGACTTCACCATCCACCCCCCCCCCCCTCACCCACACACCATTCACTAGCTGGGACATGGGGGAAGTCAGGAGTGAGGGTCAGGCAGCTCCCCCCTGTCTGTGAAGCCAGCCTCTCACTAGTAATGCAGGGAGGGAGCTGTCTCAGACTTCACCATCCTCCCCCCCCCCCCCTCACCCACACACCATTCACTAGCTGGGACATGGGGGAAGTCAGGAGTGAGGGTCAGGCAGCTCCCCCCTGTCTGTGAAGCCAGCCTCTCACTAGTAATGCAGGGAGGGAGCTGTCTCAGACTGGTATCAGGGTTAGGGCACTGTGTGCAGGAAGATCACAACACTCCTGGTATTAATAGGGATAGGGCACTGTAAGAGATGACTGTAGTAGATTGAATAAAGATCTGATGTTTCTGCTCTCCTCACACCAAACAAAAACAACACACAAGCAGAGAAGCCCTTCTTACAAAGCTGAGCTAGTGAGTTAAGTAGGAGGAAAAGTAAACATACTGGTGCCAGTGTGGCTACTTAAAAAATACACTTACCAACAATCAATTACATATATTTGAACTTTGTACAGTTCCAGCCAGGACCACCTTTCTAAAATGCACAGTGATTGGCAAATTCAACATGCACTAGCATTTCAGGTGCCTGCTAACAAAAATAATAAACAAACAAGTTCTAGTCACGTGAGTGCTGATCATTACATTACTTTTTTTGTCAAGCTTCCAACTGTTTCCATTTCACATCCCCCCAACCATATTGGTAACATCAATAGATAAGAGCACAGCCAGCCAATAGGAATACATACATACATATTCATTCCTAAGTGACCTTTACTGACCTGGGAAGTGTGAACACTTTGTTTCATTTTCTGTTGGTGTTCGTTAGTTTCCAGTTCCATTTCCCATCCCCCCAACCATCACCTCAGTGGTAACCTTGGTAACATCAATAGATAAGAGGGCAGCCAGCCAATAGGAACACATATTCATTCCTAACTGACCTTCAGTGACCTGGAAAGTGTTTATTTGTATCATTTTCAGTTAGTGCGCACTAAATCGAGTTAGTGCGCACTAACGGGGAGTTAGTGCGCACTAACTCGAGTTAGTGCGCACTAACACGATTTAACGATTTTTAACGATAAATCGTTAGAATTTCTATTGTATCGTGTTCTATAACGATTTAAGACGATATAAACATTATCGGACGATAATTTTAATCGTTGAAAAACGATTCACATCCCTAGTATTTAGCCTGGGTTTTGCATGTGACTGTGCTGAGGTATTCTGCTAGCTGACAGTTTCTGTGTAGGTATCTGGAGTAGATCGGCTTGTTCAGTTTTCCCGTTAGAAGGTATATTGGCATTCTAATTCCCATTTGAATATTTTACACTGTTGCCTGTTTATTTAGGGTTACTGTTTGAGCACTGGAAGTAATGGTGTTTTGCCGTGGCAGCTTTGCTATATTGGCTCTGCGTGACCATTTTGCAGGAGTTGGTTTTACTTCGCAAAGTGACTGGTAGCGGAAAGTTAGTGTCACTGTTACCTCAGTGACAATGTATAATCTGGATATCTTTCCAGTGGTGAGTAGTATTGGGAAAAATCTCCGTTCAGACCAGCCAGACATTTCAGAGATTACCTTCAACCAATGCAGTATGGATTTCTTTTAATTTATAAATTAAAATATTTCTTAATTTTTTTTCCAGTCTACACCCCAAAATCACACATGTCATATTAATCCGACACTGTGACACGATTTCTGAAACATTTGCATTATGTAAACATGTATTTAGATTTAGCTCATGCCTTTTCATTGGTTGCATTCAAGCGCAGTTGGTATTTCCCTTCCCCAGAAGGTCTGTAATCTAATAAGGGAGATTTACTAAGCCGCAATAGTTTATCCCAGGAGGGCCAGATATCGCAAGTGAGGGGGGGGGGGGTTGGAGGGGAGGCTTCCCTGTGATATTTGGAGAAAATGGAGCAATATCGCGGTGTGATTTCTTAACCTGGGACAAACAGGTGACAAAAAATTGTGCTGTGGTACTGGGCGCTCCCGCACAATGGCAGCCCACCTCGGGGACAGGGTGACAGCATTGGGGGGGGGGGGGGGGTGTAGAGGATAGTGAGGAGATAGTTTTTTTTTTTTTTTAAATATTTGCCAGAAGGGAGGGGAAGAGGGCAGGAGGGCTGGTGCTAGTATAGGCTTTTTATAAAAATGTTAGAGGTGTTTGTAATATTTATGGTAGTGGGGTGGGAATTGGGCTGGGAGGCCCACAGTATTTAATGGAAAGAAAAAGGAACATCCAGACACCACACAAAGGTATCAAGATCATGGAGAAAGGTCAAGAAGCTCTGTGTCTTGTTTCGGTTTTTCCTTTGGGTTATTTTTCATTTATGGATTAAGTGAAGGAAAGTTTTCAATCCACTCTTCCTTTGCTTTTCGATTTGGTTGACCGGGTCTTGGACTATTGGACTATTCTGAGCCCCTCCCTCCAGAGAAGAATGAAAAGAAGATTGGGCATTCTTCAATGTCTAGAAGGAGAAAAAGAATGAGGAGCAGAGAAGATTGGTACCCCATTGCTGTAGATATAATTCAGATACAAGTCAGCGGAATTTCCAGCAAAAGAGGTTTCTAAAATAGTAAATTAATTGTTACAGAGGGGAAAATTAGGTGATGAGACAGGGAAGCCAGATAGTATATCATTTATAACATTTTTTGATGAAAAAATTAGACAGCTGTTGGGGAATTGATCTGTAGTGGAGGAAAATAGGGTAACGAGCAAGTGGAGTATATGGCAGAAGAAAGTCAGTTGGATTCATTCAGATTGATGAATGGAGTACAGCTACAGAAGGTATTATCAGAAATGCAGTTTTCAGGGAATTCTTGGGATCTTTACTTCTTCTATTTGATTAAGCACCTAAGTGACAGTAACATGAGATGGATAACAGATATAGTGAATGTGTGTGTCGATAAACTGGAAAGTTTCCAAAAGAGCTGAAGACCTCAATAATAAGGCCTACTTTGAAGAAGCCACAATGTATGTGAAAATTATAAGCCAATTTCAAACTTGCCTTTTTAAAAAGGCTGTTTTAAATCAACTAACATCTTTTTTTGAGGAACAGGTAGTTTCTCTGATACATCCTGGTCTAAACCAAGACTGCATAACACAGAAGGGGTTTCTACTTCTTGATTGATGATCTTTTGTGCTTAGTCATTTTTTTTTTTTTTGTTCTTTAAGATTAGTTGAGTGCTTTTGACTTCGTTGACCACCAGTTATAGTTACATAGACATAGATTCGTGGGATTGAGTGAGCCAGTGCTCAACTGGTTTGCCTCTCATAACAGAGCATCCACAGGTAGTGCAGGTGGGGCAAGAGTACTCCCCCATCTGAACCATTTTAACAACGGATGTATCACAGGGGTGATGTATTTCCCCACTGCTTTTCAATGTTTATTTACATTCATTGGCCAAGTTATTTGCTGGGTTGGGAGTGTCTGTCTATATTTATGCCAACGATATTCAGTTTTGGATTCCCATTGCTGGTACTGTGGAAGAGGCAACTGAGTTTTTGAAGGTATGTTTAGTGAAGATACCACAATGGATGGTAACTAGTAAATTAGTGTTGAATAAGAACAAAGATACTGGGAATAGGAAAATTGTTTACTGAGCAGAGGGACGGGCAATATTAGATAGAATTTGATGGCTCTTCTCTGACAGTTTCTAAGAAAGTAAGGGGCTTGGGGTTTGATTTTGAAACCAGTTTTTCCAGTAGAAATTATTTGGTTCTCAGGTTTTATTTTTGTTTAGCCCAACTTAACTTGGGCCCACATTTACTAATAGCTGAACTTTTTTCCTATATATGCTAATTTTATTAATTATAAATCTGAAAATTAGACTTGTTTCAGTTCTCCCTTTTAGAAGGGGATTTGGGTCAGGCTAAAGCTTCCTTCCCCTCCCCAAAGTCTCCTTTCCTCTCTTACCATATATCATTTAGGAAGAGAAAAACCTGTAGTCAGAAATAATTATTATATCATTTTTTTTATTAGTAAATATGAAAAATATAACAAGTTAGTTATAATCATTTATTTCATAAGTATAACTTGCATAATTTGTATAATCATAATCTTGTACTCAGCTATAATTGAAAAGGCAGAAAACCAATATTCCAAAATCAGTTCTCTTATTCATTTAGCCCAGAGAGAAGATTAAGGAGTGCCACGTTTTAACGTAGTCACATGCCTCAGCAAATATGCTAGCCTTCTCCAAAATGCTCAGGTTTTTACACCTCCTTATATACCTGATTTTGTACAATATCATTGTGAATAATAAATTCTTGCTTCATGACACCAGGCCACATATTGAACTTTGCCTCTCACATGACTCCCATCCTTTGCATACCTCTTGGTCATCTTATCCACTGTATGCACAATTTCCCCTGTTCCATTATGCAGTGATACAAAGGTTCACAGTGAACTATAGATACCGTTATATGTTTGCGTGCAATGATTTTACTACCCCATTCTCTTGTATCAAACACCCCAGCATCTGCTTCCCCTTACAGAATTCTCACTTCTGTCAAAAACAAATCATCCGTCTAGGTCTGCACCGGTCCTCTGCATTGGCTTTAAGACCCTGCTTTCACAATGCCACTTTGGGGGGGGGGGGGGGGGGGACGACAATGAGTATACCCTAACACTTCTGTTTTCCTTAGCTAACCCCAAGTTTCCTTTTGCAATCCCTGTCCCAAAATACTGTCTGTAAAGGCAGGCAGTACAGTGAGACCAGGAGCAAGGTAAAAAGTTTACTCTGTCCATGGGTCAAGCTCTCAAGAGATGCCTGGAATATTCCATTAAATATACATTTTTATTTATTTGATTTATATACCACTATTCTGTTTGACAATGATAATGGTTTACAAATATAAACAATTAAAAGCCATCTAAACATTATTATAGTAATTAAAATAATAAATAAAAAAACAGCATAAAGTGAGAAATATGGGACAATACAGTTGCATAGTAATAAAATATATCAAAAGTAAAACATATAAAAATAATAAAACATAAAATATAATAAAATGAAATAAAATAAGCAACCAATTTACTTAAAAAATGTTTGCTCTTGCCAGAATGTTATATAACCATTGCACGCTCATATGTTTGCTTGAATAGCCATGATTTAAGGTCTTTTTTAAAAGCTACAAATTCTCTTTGTAATTTTAATTCCATTGTCAGAGAGTTCCATAGTTTGAGGACTTGCTACAGAAAATACTCTTTCCCTAACCTCACTCAGATGTGCTGATCTAATTGGTGAAACATTCAATAAACATTTGTTTGCCAATATCAAATTTCATTGAGGAATCTAAAGATGAAGGGAAGCATTTAACCATTCAGTATTGTACTTATTAATAGATTTATGTTGTAAACATAAAAATTTAAACTGAATCCAGAATTTCACAGGTAACCAATGTAAGGTAATTAACGTTGGTGTGATATGGTCACATTTACTGCCTCCCATCAGTATCCTAGCAGTGGCATTTTGTAATAGCTGTAAATGCCTAATAGAATTTATAGGAAACTCAAGGAGCAAAGCATTACAGTAATCCAAGTCAGACAAAAATAATAGTTTGAAGAAGAGTATGAAAGTCATCAGACCGGAGTAAAGGCTTTAGGCGTTTAAGAATGTGAAGCTTATTGTAACCCTCTCTGATTCTAGTACCAATCGGCCTGATTTTAAAGGAGCCATGTGCATATAAAATGGGCTTTACACACGTGGCTGGGCCTTGCATGTGCCACGCACATTTTAGAACAAGCCCAGCCCTGCACGTAACCCCTGTTACGCACCAAAATGTCAGGCCATGCAAAAGGGGCAGGCAAGGGGTGTGGTCTGGGTGGGGAGGGGCAGGGGTGAGTTGGGACAGGACCATTAGCCGCTGTCCCGGGGAAGCCCACGCTGGCAGCCGACCAGGGGAGCAGTAATTATTAAAATAAAAAAATTAGCGATAGGTAGGGTTATGTTAGGGGTCAGGGAGGAGAGAGGAAGAGATAGGAAGGGTAGGGTTAGGGATAGGAAAGTTCCCTTCCAATCCACTCCTTAATTGGAAGGGAGAAAACTGGGGAGACCCAATTGTCTCATCGCAAGTAATTTGCTAAAATCACCCTCTTGCACGCACGAGATGCAGGCCGCCCACACATGTGTGCATGGATTTTAAAATCCATTGCATATGTATGCACGACCATCAGATTTTATAGCCTGCACATGCCTGCGTGCACAAGTTATAAATTCTGTGCATCCATGTGCATGCAAGGGAACCATGTGCACATGGATGCGCCCACGCGGGTCTTAAAATTAACCCCAATGTGTTTCTTCATATTAAATTCCCCATCAATAATTACTCCTAGGACACGAGTTTGAGCAGTCAGTTCAATATTCATGTTATCAGTTACTAAAGATATACTGAGGGGTAGTTTCAGCAGTATAATTTCAGATTTTTGAGTATTAAGAACTAGTTTCATTGGCGTTAGAAACTGCTGTTATCATGGAAAGATAAAGTAACAAGCATCAAAGCTTTTTCAGTGGAGTCCTTAATAGGTACTAAAAGCTAGGGGTGTACATACAATTTTTTTTTGTCCCCATTTCGTTTTCAGGTGTGAGGAGGAACATTTTGGTCCACTCCCCGGATCAGAAAACTTTTATCGTGCTATTTCATGAAAAAAAATAAACAAACAAAACAAAAACCACACCCCAACCCTTCATATTTAATTAATTGCAATCCCGACCCCCCCAAAAAAACTTGCCTAAAGTCCCTGATGGTCCAGTGGGGTCCCGGGAGCGATCTCCCACTCTTGGGCCGTCGGCTGCCAGTAAACAAAATGACGCCATGGCCCTTTGCCCTTTTCATGTGACAGGGGCTATCAGTGCCATTGGCCGGCTCTGTCACATGGTAGGAGCAATGGATAGCCGGTGCCATCTTAAAAAATGGCGTGGTCCATCCATTGCTTCTATCATGTGACAGGGCCAGCCAATGGCACTGATAGCCCCAGTCACATAGTAAGGGCAAAGGGCCATCGACGCCATTTTGATTAGTGGCAGTTGGGCCCAAGAGGAGGAGATTGTTCCGGGGACCCCCGCTGGACCACCAGGGACTTTAGACAAGTTTTAGGGGGGGGGTCAGGAAGGTAGGAGATTGTAATTAATTAAATCTGAAGGATTGGGGTGGGTTTGGTTTTTTTATGTGCCCTTTCTCCCCCCCCCCCCCCCCCCTCAAAATGATAAACCTCATGAAATTTCGTGGGGTTTTCCTATCATTTTCGGGGACCCCCGAACCACGACAAAATATGAAATGTCTATATTTCCTATTTCATCGCAAATGAATGCACATCCCTACTAAAAACTGTACATCATCTGCATACATGTAGTAATTGATGCCCAGCCCAGCTAGCAGTCTACACAGAGGCAACATGTAAACATTAAAAAGAGTTGCTGATAAGGCTGATCCTTGCAGAATGCCTGAATCTATATTAACTATGTTTGAAGTGGAAACACCAATTCTAGCTTGAAAATTAAATTAGAAGTAAACCACTTTAGAGTTTTACCAAAAAGACCAATTTCAGGTAATCTATGGACCAGGATGACATGATCAACAGTGTCAAATGCCGCAGATAAATCTAACAAGATCAGTAAATAGGATTGTCCAAAGTCAATACCCCTTAGGACCCTGTCCATCAAAGCTAGAAGCAAGGTTTCTGTGCTAAACTTTTTTCTGAAACCAAATTATGCTGGGAAGAGAATATGATTCTCTTTAAGATAATCATATAATTGTCACTGTACTACTTTCTCAATAATTTTTGCTAATAGTGGCAAATTAGAAATAGGTCTATAGTTACTAAATGCCTTTGGATCACCATTTTTATTCTTTAATGTTGGTCTAATAGAACTGCAAGTAATTCTCCTTCAGCAAGTGAACCTTGCATGGAGTAACTATATTAAGGAGTAACTATATTAAGGAGTAACTATATTAAGGTGTGCATTTTTATTCTAAAACAAATTGTCAATTGAACCCTTTTTTTATTTTATAATGTTGCATATAGTGGCATCCTCTATTTTTATGAGTTCATTGGATTATTGCAATACATTATTATTGGGAGCTGCTAAAGCAATACTTCAGAAGTAGCAAGCGCTACAGAATAGTGCAGCAAGATTGTTTTATGGAAAGACTCGTTATTAGCGTGTTAAGCCATTGTTGATTGTATTACTCTGGCTGCTGGTAGCTGAACATGTACAATTTAAATGTATTTGGGGTAAGGGTCTAGAATGTTTGCATAAGAAGATAAAATAATATGTGCCAGAGTGAACATTTCAGTCTTCCCAGAGTCATCAATTACAAATTGTGAATGTGATAAAAAGTCAGTGAATTGAAAAATAACTTTTACTGTAATGGCACCAGAGCTTTGGCAAAAGTTGCTAGTTTCCATAAGAGCAGAGAAACTGATGAATGTTTTTTTTATTCCCAGATCTTGACAATCCATTTGAAAATTGATTATATTTTTTAAATAAGTTTTAGTGTGTAACCATGGACAGAAACCTTAAACTGGTGTGTAGGCAAACATGTGCACGTGTTAGTTGGCCCGTGCAAAGGGATGCAGCTATTTTGTAACATACATTTGTATATGTGAGCATGTTATAAAATAGCCTGACTGCGGGCACATGTGTGCTCAATCTTAACTGGACACGCACCTGTATGTGCAAATTCTGCTTCTACCATGCACGTGGAGAGATATTAAAAGGCACCTGACCTAACACCATTGCCAGTTTTCCCAGTTTGTTCCCTGTTCACCCAGTTAAGGGATAGGACTTTCAAAACCCCCTAGTTTAACAGCCTTCCTTCCCACCTGTTAGCCCCCAACTTTAAAACCCTGTTGATTTGCCTAGTTTTTTTTTTTGTTTTCTGACTTACACATTATCCATAGCAGAAGTAAAGTTGTGCAGCTGGGGACCCCGACGTGTCCCAGTGCATTTTCATATTTATACGCAAATATCATGTTAAAATCCTGGACCGCCCACACCCCACGCAGACCACACCCATGCCCCACCTAGACCATGCCCATGGCCCACACCTTTTTTGAAAACTTTTCGTTTGTGCACGCAGCAATATCTAGGCACATATCCCTGAGGCTTTTAAAATCCACTTGGCATACACTGGCCTGACATATTCGCTCAATCCCTAATTTTGGCATGCAACAAGCTTTTAAAATTCACCTTTATGTTTCTAATTTGTCAGGGTGAGCTAATATAACCATTAAGACTGAATGTTGTGGGGTGGTTAGTTGGATGTTTTTTATGTGTTATATGTAATATATATGTAAAGATAATTTTACATTGATTAGCATTTTAATGCTTTGTTGAACAGAGTTGATATTCAAAAGCCATTTAGAAGGATAACTGAAAGATTATCCATTAATGGCCACCCGGAGATATTCATTCCCTTCACTGGGGGCATTCTAGGGATGGGTGGGAGGTGTTTCCGGGTGGAGGAGAGTTAGCACATAAATTATGCGGCTCCGATATTCATAGTTAGCCACTTTAACCTAATATACCCTACTAGTTAGCCAGATATGTTTATACAACAAACTAGCCGAGCCATATAGTGGCTGAAAATGAACCCCATTATTTATGATGTATGTTTATTATTGGAAACTTACCCGGTGATTTTGGTGATTTGTGCAGTATAACATTTGTTCAAATAAGTAAATAAATAAATCTATTGGATATTCGGAGAAGGAGACAGAAGGAATACATCAGGTACAACAAGGATGAAAAGAAACCAGAGGAGTGTGAGACTTAAATACTGGGACATCTGAACAAAGATATTTTGAAATGGGATTAAACTTGATCCACCATCCTAACATTATAGAAAATTCCCAAGGAGGAAGTTCTAAAGCTGCCCCCTAAACCCGGAGGGATTTTAGTTGGGAAGTAAATTCAAGTTAGAAACCGCAGAATCATAGTTTTGCAAGGAATATGTTTGTAGGGCAAAAATAAGTCAATTTTCTGTTCATTCTAAATGGAAGAAACTGAAAATAGCTTCCAACAAAAACCACCATAAATTTTGGGCGATTTTTGTATTCGTTGCATTAAGAAATAAAACATGCATCCTGTGGCTCAGCATCATGTCCTAGTCCCAGACTGTAAACAGAAGCAAGACAGACCAGTCGCCTTAGCCTTCTGGTTCCGACAGACCTTCTTCCGGTCTGCTTTGTGGGACTAGTCCCAGACTGGGCATTGTTACCTTGCCAGACCAGAAGCCATGGCTTATTTCTGGGCTGGGTTTGCCCCAAAGCCTAGCCATGGGCTGGGCCAGGAACCAGGTCTAGCCTTGGCCCGGGCTTGATGCTGAGATCTAGCTCCAGTTCCAAGGCTTAGCCATAGGCAAAGTTTAAAGGAATAGCCCGTGCCAAGACCTACCTAGTCTTGGGCAGAGCCCAGGCTTCAAAGGCCTAACCATGGGTTGGGCCTAGTGCTGAGGTCCAGCCATTGCCTAGACGTAATGCCGAGGCCTAACCTCATTCTGAGAACTAGCCTCAGGTGAGGTTTGGCAAGGAGACCTATCCCTGGTACCAAGCCCTAATCCTGGGCTGGGCCCAAGGCCAAGGCCTAGCCCCATTGTCAATGCCTAGCCCTGGGCTGGACCCAGAGCCAGGGCCTAACAAGGACCAGTAACACAGCCCAGCCCTGTGCTGGGCACAGTACTGGGGATTAAACGAGCCAGGATCAGCACTGGGACATAGCACTGGGTCAGGCCTGATACTGCAGTCTAGTCCCAGAGTCTGCAAGTAGCAGGCCTGGTTGGATCTTTTAGAAATGCTAGGGCCAGGGAACTCCCACCCCAGCCCTCTCTTATCCCCTTCCCAGAGATGGCAATGCCGTTCCTCTCACCAGATCCAAGACATTATAAATTGTGCTATCTGACTAAGGATGATGTTGAAGTGACCAGCATGGCCAGCGCTATTTTAAAGCATGGCCATACATTTCTATGGTTGTGCAATAAAATGGTGCCAGTGACAATGAAGGAAAATGCCAAAGTAATGTTGCTTTCGTACCATCACCAGGCAAACTGTGTCATTTTTAAAGTGCTATGAACAGGGCAGGAATGATTGAAAATCAGTCCTGCACATTTCATCACAGGATCTAGGAAAAGAGTAATAGGGGTTGAACTGGGAGCTCATGGGGATCTGCATTTCTGAAAGACCTGGTCCAGCCCGGTTTAGCCAGGCTAGGCCACTACACTAGGCTAGGCTCTGGTGCTGGACCAGGGTGCAGATCAGGATGAGGTCTTGGTACTGGGGCCCATCCCAGAGCTAGGCCTTGGTTCTGGGGGCCCAGCCCAGGGATAGGCCTTGGTACCATGGTCTGACCCAGGGATAAGCCTCAGCATCAGGCCTAGCCTGGAGTTATGCCTAGACCTTGGCACTGGGCTGGCTTGGGTTAGGACTCAGCACCAGAGTACTTTTTTGGTCTAGTAAGTTCGGTGGGGAGGGGCATTAATTCTAAATATTATCCCTGGATGCAGAAAAGACTGGTTCTGGCACTGAAAGATCATGTTTAACCTGCTCAAATAAAAGGAGCAGAGATGGGGTAGAGAGGGTTGGGGGAGGTAAAGAATACACAGGGCTTTACTTTTGAACCTATTTACTTTCTACAAAAACGCTGTACCTACTCATCTGTGACTGGCCACATTTCAAAAGGAAACCCTGCATGAGGGTTTCTTTTTGAAAATGAGCTTCCTTCCACAGGGATATTGTATTAACGAGCTGCATGCTCTATTACCATTATGAAAGCTGTTCCCAGAGTGTCCCTTTCTTATTACTGAGGGCAGTTATCAAAGCTATTTACAAGTAGAAATAGCAATTTACCTGTGTAAACTAACCTGTTTATAAATTGTCCTCCCTTATTTTGGCTAGAACTCCATGCAGAGTTCACAATGATATAAAGGGTCTTTCCCTTTGGGCATATTGAAGTCAGGGTAGGAAAACAGTGCACATACATGACATTTTCAAAAGTGCATGGGCATTTTTCCCTTCTTGACTGCCCAGACAAAAGAGTAGGTGCAAGTTGTGTGGGAAATTCTAACTCTGAATTATTTTTCTTTGAAAATGTGGGTAATTTATGTATGTGAAAGCCATCCATACAATTTACAATTATATGGGCTGTTTGAAAAATTGTACCTTATACTATAAGGTTTGAGCCTTGTTTGCATAAACCTTCGGTCAAGATTTCAACCTTTGGTTTGAAAGATTTTGCATTGTTAAAGGTTTCCTGCAAAGTTTATGCAAACCTATTGTCCTTATTTGCCCAGAGAGAAATGTATACCGTGCACGTCTTTCTCCTTGTTTTCACTTCCTTAAATACCATTTGTGCACAACAGAGAAATACAATGAACATTTCTTTTAGCAGAACCACATTTAAGAATAGTCGTACTACCAAAAATGTACTGACGCAGAATGGCGGCCTCTAAATTTTGACTTCAGTGGTTCAGAATTCCTTTTGGGATGTGAACTTTTCAATGAACAATCATCCTTTTCTTTCAACTACTTCATTTTGGTTTAGAGAAATGTAATTGGCATGCCCCTGCTGAGCTGGAAAGCATTTTCCGAACATACTTACATGTTTTATCTTTGCATTGAGCGAATGGGTGCTGGAGCTGAATCTGCTCGCCAGATGCTTCACGATGTGCTTGCTAGCTTCTGTCTTCCCAGAGCCACTTTCTCCCCTGGAAAATGAAGTTGGAAGAAGAGACGGCTTACATATAACGAGGTGCTTATTGAGGATTCATTTTTAAAGGCTGCAATAAAGGGAAACCCCAGGGCTCAGGCTTTTTCCCTCATTCTGTGTCTATAAGAGAAAAGCTTAGTAAATCAAGCTTGTTGGCGCCTATGCAATAAAGTTTAACATGAATATTAAGGCTCATCTGCATCTGTATGGATATTAAGATGGTCCCCAATCACACTAATGTGTAAATACTAAAAATATGCATGTAACCAAAGGAGAGTTGTATTATGCAGTTGAAGTTCTAACAGGCCCACAGGAAATAACATGGAATGTAGCTTCCTTTTGCTTCTTACAATGAATTTGATAAAGGCAAATATTTAACACCTCCATGCGATCAGAGGTGTTACATTTTTTCACGTGCTCACAGTAGCAACAAAATCCCACATGCTGGCCGGCCCAAAATGAAAAAGCCAGTAAGCAAGAAGGATTTCCTTTTCCATGAAGTACAGTGAACATTATTTTTCTACCTTCCTAAATTCCGAGTACCATCCCCCACCCCTGCTCAGCAAGACATTCCCCATCCAAGAAGCTTCCCCCACTACAGAGACATATTCCCAATACCTCTCCACCAAGAAGCATTCCTCCATCCCTTTCGATGTACAACTGCAACTGCCCGCCCATCTCAGAATAATTTTGAGTGCATTGAGACAGATAGAAAAGCAGACAATGCATTTAATAATCACATACTAATTTTACACAGATTAACAATTTGTCCAACAGGTGACTAAAGCTTGTAATGAAACTGTTATCCAGGGTATAATTTGTGACCATGGCTAACTGGAAGCTAATCTTGAGAGAGATTGCTGCCTTAGCAGTCGAACTATTGAGCAATTTCATGAAACCAGAACTTGATATTTTGGTAGAATTAGGATGTGCACGATCTAAGTTTTCATATTTTTTCATTTTTCAATTTTTGGGTCATTTTTTTTGGCCTGAATTTTATTTTGGGGAGGGGCGATTTTTTGTTCACTATTTTCCAAAATGAAAATGTTTGCTGTTTTCAGGGCCATTTTCCCCATTTGTTTTGGATTTAACAAAATGAATCTAAAATGGCCATTTTTGGTTCAGATTACCATTTATTTTTAAACAAATGAATGCCCCTGGGTGATGTATTGTTTTTTGGTTTTCTTTCTCAACTAAAATCTGTTAAAATAGTTGAGGCAAGATCAATGCCAGGTGGATCACCACCTCTACCTGCATGCATGGCAGTTCACACACAGTATGATTTTACAAGGGAGAAAATGAAAAACTGTCCTTTCAGTAATTATGGCCATTGTTTCCACATGCTTTGAGGTATGAACTAAAAGATATTTCTGTGTTAGTAACATCTCCTAGGCTTATTGGATTATTCATTTCAGTCAAAACAACAATATTTGGTGGAAGTGCAGATAGACAGTGATTGAAGTGGTGTTACTGTCTACGTGCCCTTCAATCTCCCATTCATTGCTATCTTGCATCCTGCATTTTTACCTGCAGACTGTAGTTCAAATTTTCAAAGCAAGACTTAGTCACATAAATTCACTTTGAAATCTCATGGGTGGTCCTGGTATGTGCTTACACATATGCACAGAAAGTTAACCTTGCTCCTCATCCTGTATGACTTTCTGCAAACACATTTACAGGCATCCTTTTGGAAAACAAAAACATGCATATAAACGCGTTCCCCACCCTGGCTGTGCCGCCTGGAGTCTTCGTGTGGCTAAAAGTATGTGCGAAATAGGGTTTCGCCCCAACTTTTTTAGGCATGACCCTCTAATTGATTTTCAAAGCACCATTTATGTGCAAAAAATGGGTTTTAAGTATGCAAGTCACTTTGACAATCAAGCCCTAAGTGGCTAGCTTTGGGAGTTGGTTTTGCACAAGCCATGACAAAAACGAACATCACTGTCAGGCCGAGAATGTTAGATATGATTTCACTCTCTCAAGATGTGCTTGGAAATTCTTCACGATCAGGCTGCTTGCAACTAAGGCAAATAGCACTCTCAGTATCGTTCTGCCAAGTTTCCTTTGCCTCGGATCGTATGATCTTCCATCTGTCCGCACACAGTACTGAATAGTCACTTGATTCTGACACTTCTATTAGCAACGAGATAGTTTATCTGCATAGAGTTTCCCTGTTGGCGGAAGAAAGTCCCATGCGAGCTACAACGTTATAGCTTTTTACACTTTTCCTATTGGATAAGAGTTGGTATCTAACAGAGCGGGTGCTGCTCCACTTGATAGCTCTTTTTCTGAACTGTTTTCCTTCCTCTCGTACGCATCATTCATCCCTTACTAATTCTGGAAGGCAATCCCATCGCTGAACAAATGACCGTAGCATGAAGCAATTAGTGCTGTACCCTCAGGTCATTCCATATCTCAATTATTTGTTTTGGAAACTTGCGCCTGATCTGCTAGAGGATTTTCCTAGTTTTTTTGTCTAAGGCAAAAATACTTAGCACAAGGGCCCCTTTATTTGAGAAACCTCAGTACATCAACATACTGGTAAAGTAGGAAAGCAGATTAATCAACTGGTGATTCCATTTCTACATGGATCACAGCCTTTCTAGCAAATACTGTTCAATATAAACAAAAGCTGCAGTTTCTGTTGATAAAAAGAACATGAAAAAAAGAAAAACAAAACAAGTGACCAGGGGTATCTGCTTGAGCTATAACATTTGAAACTCAGCTATCAAGTATTAATACAGATCATGCCCATTGCCCTGCCCATTCTTGCATTCAAACTGTGTGCAAAAATAATTATGCGTGCTGGCATGCACTGGGGCGCCCCCTGCTGTGGAACTTTATTTCTGCTATGGACGATGTATAAATTGTAAAACAAAAAATTCTGGGCAGATCAGCGGGGTTTTAAAGGTCAGGGCTAAAAGGGGAGAAGGGAGGCTATTAAACTAGGGGGGTTTGGACGTCCTATTGCTTACCTGGGCGAACCGGGAATGAACTTGGAAAACCAGTAATGGTGTCGGCACGTGTGTGTGTTTTAAAATTCCCCCACTTAGGCAGTAGAAGCAGTATTTGCACTCGTAGGTGCGCGTCCACGTAAAATTGTGCGCACATGTGAGAATGGTCAGGCTATTTTATAACATGCACGCATTTGCACGTGAATGTTATAAAATGGCCGCATCCCTGGGCGCAGGCTAAGTTCCAAACGCACACACATGTGCCCCCACACGAAGTTTAAAAGTTACCGTCTTAATGCGTACATTTGTCAGTTTATTCATGTAAACAGGGTTTTATGCGAGCAAGTCGCAATTTTTCTTACCTAAAATACATGTATGTATGTATGTGTTTAAAACAGGTTGGAAAAGTACGTGCCTTCAATGGATTGCATATATATTCATGTGTAGGGAAACATATGTGTGTGTGTTGGGGGTAGACATAAGCCGCGTGCATCTGATATGCAGACGCTCCTATCATAGCAGCCTAGCAAGGGCAAAATGCGCCGGGCCTGCCATCATGGTAGCACGCTACCGCCATCCAGGCTGGAGGATTTACTACAATTTAAAGCCCAGGGGAAGGTGAAGGGTAAGTGTTGGGGTGGGTGATGAGGGGGAGCCTGGAGAGAACAATATGTTAAGAAAAAATAATGGGAACCGGGAGCGGGGTGTGGGGGGGGGGGGGGGGGATTGCCTGTCAATAACTCCCAGCCCTAATATATATATATTTTTTAAAACATTGAGATGGGGGGTTCACTGGGGAGGGGGCAGCGGGTTCGGCCCCACGGGACCTTTAGAGCTTGGATGAGTGGGAGGCAGGGGAACAAGTTTAGGCCTGTATGTGTTTTGTGGCTTTTTTTTTTTTTTTTTTTTACAGGAGAGCAAATTAACCAGCTATAAGCTGCTAGCTGGATACTTTTGTCATGCCCCAGAATCATCACTTTATTCATCCAACTAAATTAGAACTTAGCCGGATAACTGCCTGAATATCCCAAAACTTGCCATTTCGATGGATAACTTCAAGTTGTCCACCTAAATGGCTCTGAATATTGACCTCCGTATGACTAACATGGAACTCACTAACATGTGAAAACATACAGCACTGAGTACAGACAGTGATGAATGCACATTCACTGCCGGATTAGAGATGCTCATTAGGGGGCGAATTTTCAAAGGAGATTTGCATGTAAAACCAGTATTTACGCACATAAGTAACATGTACGTGCGTATGTGCGATTTTATACATTTCAATAGTATGCATGTACTCTGTGACGGATTTAGGATTTTGCTTGCCCCTAGGCAGTGATTCTGCTGCTGCGCTCTGCCCATTCCCCCAGTAAAGTCAGGCAACAGGAGAAGGCGTAAGACACAGCCCCTGGAGTTTACTGCTCAGGCTAAGGGACAGATTCTGTGGCAAAAATGTGAAAACTCTGAAGTACATTGACAGATATTTCCATCTTTTATATTACATTACAAACCTTGCTTGTTTCTATATAATTAATCTTTTCTTGAGCGAGGAAAAAAGACATCTCAAGTATCAGTACAGGAAGGAGATCTCCAAGATGGGGAGGAGGGTGAGAAGACCGGGGATGGGGAGAGACAGGGAGGGAGAGTCAGAAATGGGAAGAACTTGATATAGGGAAGATGGTGGGTGGTTCGGGAAGGAATCAGAAATCTGTGATGGGATGAGGAGCAGGAGAGGGAGGGGAGAGAGCAGGTGGTGGGAGATGTCAAGGGGACAGTTTCAGGACCTGGGAAGGAGGGGGAGGTAGGAAGGATCAGAGGCTTCTGGATCTAGGAGACAGAACCCAAGACCAAAAGAGAGAGGATGTGGTGATGGGGTGCAGGTGGGGGGCAGTGGAAAAGAGTGAGGAGGAAGCAAGGGTCATTTACTGTTCTCTGGTCCTGCTCCCCCTCACTAGCATCTCACCCTATCTGGCATAGACAACCGCACACCCAACACCAATCCCTTCCCCTCTCTCTCATTCAAAATCACTGCCTCCCTCCCCCATTCCCCTCTCTCTCTCTCTATCACACACACACATCCTCCAGCTGATCCCCTGCTTCCTCCTCACTCTTTCCACTGCCCTCCACCCGCACCCCATCACCACATCCTCCTCAAAAGGATTCCCTTTTGTTTTGTCTGCTCCAGGCTCACCCCCCCCCCCCCCCCTTGTTCCTTGCAAGACGCCTGGGAGGGACCGGATCAGGAGCAGAGAGCTGTTCTCTGCTGAGTGGGATTCAGCACAGCCGTAAGGCAGGCACAGGCCTAGTGTGCCTATTAGGGGTGTGCATTCATTTTGAACTTATAGGTAAAACGCAACTTATTTTTGTTTTTTAACTTAAAAAAGTGATGAGGCGAAAACGATCGGATTTCCAACTTATTCAACATAGCTATGTTGAATACGTTGGAAATCGCGATTGTTGATCCTAAATAAAAATTTAAACCCCTCACCCTCCTTAATCCCCCCCCCAAGACTTACCAAAACTCCCTGGTGGTCGAGCGGAGAGTCAGGACGCCATTTCTGAACTCCTTTGCGAGGAGCACGTGACGTCGGCGTCACGTCGGAGTGACACGGACGTCACGTGATTCCCCGCGGGTTCGCTCCGGGACCCTCGGACCCAAAAGGAACTTTTGGCCAGCTTGGGGGGGCCTCCTGACCCCCCCAAGCTGGCCAAAAGTTCCAGTTGTATTGGAATGCATCATAGAGCATTAACCCTAGCACAAAATTCTGAGACACCTTTTCCATTGATCTGTATCACCTATGGATCTCTACTTTCTAGTCATTCATTTTCAAGTACACCGGTTCTCCTTCCAAAGACCTACTCCATAAGCGCGTTCTGTACTTCTAATACTGTTGTATTTTAACTCCTTAACTCTGTTTAACATGTTTTAAATCCCCTTGTCTAGAGCAGCACTTCAATATGGCACTCCTACTTTCAGAACCGCCCCCAGCACGTGATTTGCATGTGCAAGTGGATGTGTAGAGATTTCTGCAAGCATTGTATGGTGCTGCACAGTTTAGATATGACATTGTGTTTCTGCCCCAAAAGTATGAGCGTATGATGAAGTAAATATGTATTTTTCCAATGTCAGACGATGCTTACTTTCGCTACTTATTTTATATGCGTATATGTGTATATTTTACAAAGATGTGTATCGTACCGGCAATTGTTTCCGGTTTGGTTTTCGCTTCCCGCGGTTCTGACCCGTTTTTTTTGGGGGGGGGGGGGGGGGGGGGGTTCGGCTGTCCCGATCTGAAAAAAAAAACCCACCCCGATCCTTCAGATTTAATTATTTACAATCCCCCCCCCCAAAAAAAACAAAACAAAAACTTGCCTAAAGTCCCTGGTGGTGCAGCGGGGGTCCCAGAAGCAATGTCCCCCTCTCGGGCCGTTGGCTGCCACTAATCAAAATGGCGCTGATAGCCCCTGTCACATGGTAAGGGCAAAGGGCTATCGGTGCTATTGGCTGGTCCCTGTCACATGGTAGGAGCAATGGCTGGCACCATCTTAAAAATATGGATTCATAGTATTCTGAAAATATTTACATGTATGTGCTTGGACTCACTATTTTGCCGATACCTCCACCTCCACCTGACCCCCCCAAGCTGGCCAAAAGTTCCTTTTGGGTCCAACGAGGGTCCCAGAGCGAACCCGCGGGGAATCACGTGACGTCCTCGTCACTCCGACGTGACGCCGTCACGTGCTCCTCGCAAAGGAGTACAGAAATGGCGTCCTGACTCCCCGCTGGACCACCAGGGAGCTTTGGTAAGTCTTGGGGGGGGGGGATTAAGGAGGGTGAGGGGTTTAAATTTTTATTTAGGGAATCGGTGCACGTATGGACATAGACTCAACTTATGGAATTCTCCATATATCCATATTGACCGAAATTGACCCCCCCTTTCGACTTATGGACATAAACTTTTGGTCTGCACATCCCTAGTGCCTATTGACAAATCCAAGTCCGCATGTAACTTGCAATATGGCGCATATATTTTGTCAGGGGGAAAAAGGAGGAGTCCAGTGGGTGTTCCAGGGTGGGACCCGGAAATACATATGCAAGAGCCTATTTTGAAAAAGATACAAGATGAAATTTTAAAAGCCTTCTGCCTGCCAAAGCTGGGAGATACGTGCATGTCTCAGGCCGGCACACACACTGCCCAGATATTAAGAAGCGCCCGAGTACACGCGTATCTCCTGGAACGCGCACAAAATGGGCGGGGCACGGGAGCGGTCTGGGCGGAGCATGGACAGGACACGGGCATTCCAGGAAGGTCACTTGAAACGTGCGCATAAGTATTTACCCACACTCAAGTGCGTGCCAGGGTCCCCTACCGCATAACTTTACTTCTGCTATGGATGGCGTGTACATTTTAAAATTAAAAAAGTCAGGGCTAGTCAGCAGGATTTGAAGGGTCAGGGTTAATAGGGTAAAAAAGGGACGAAGGGTAAGTGGGGGGGAGGGGGGGTTTAGGAAGTCGGGGGCCTTTGCCTGGGTGAACTGGGAACAGACTGAGGGAACTGGCAATTGCGTCGGCACGCATATCTAAAAACATCCCCCCATTTATGTAGTAGAACCGGAATTTGCATGCACAAGCATGCTTTCATACAAAATTGCGCACACATATATGCACGTATGTTATCCAATGGCCTTGTCCATTTGTGCAAGCCGCCATACACGCGTACCTTTCCCCGTGTGGCTGTTTAAAAGTTACCGTCCCTATGTCCATAGATTACTGAATTTTCTGAACATTTTTACACTTGCTATTGGATTTTCTACAGTTGAAATCTGACTTGTCTTTTGTCAACAATTTTTGGGTGGGAGGTCTGGCTGAACTGATGGGGGCTCAGGTGACGTGCTAGAGGATCTAGGTGAGCTGGAGAAGGACTGAATGAACTGGTGGAGGTATCGGCAAAATAGTGAGTCCAAGTACATACAAGTAAATATTTTCAGAATACTATAAATCCATATTTTTTAAGATGGTGCCGGCCATTGCTCCTACCATGTCACAGGGGCCGGCCAATGGCACCGATAGCCCTTTGCCCTTACCATGTGACAGGGGCTATCAGCGCGCCATTTTGATTAGTAGCAGCCGACGGCCCGAGAGGGGGACATTGCTTCCGGGACCCCCGCTGGACCACCAGGGACTTTAGGCAAGTTTGGGGGGGAGGGGGAAGGATGGTGGGGGATTGTAAATAATTAAATCTGAAGGATCGGGGTGGGGTTTTTTTTTTTGGATCGGGACAGCCGAAAAAAAAAAACTGGTCAGAACCGCGGGAAACAAAATTTCTTGCGGTTCTACGAAAACCAAACCAGAAACAATTGCCGGTACGATACACATCTTTGTAAAATATACACATATACGCATATAAAAAAAGTAGCGAAAGTAAGCATCGTCTGACATTGGAAAAATACATATTTACTTCATCATATGCTTATGCTTTTGGGGCAGAAAACACAATGTAATATCTAAACTGTGCAGCACCATAAAATGCTTGCAGAAATCTCTACACATCCACTTGCAAATGCAAATCACGTGCTGGGGGCGGTTCTGAAAGTAGGAGTGCCATATTGAAGTGCTGCTCTAGACAAAGGGATTTAAAACATGTTAAACAGAGTTAAGGAGTTAAAATACAACAGTATTAGAAGTACAGAACGCGCTTCTGGAGTAGGTCTTTGGAAGGAGAACCGGTGTACTTGAAAATGAATGACTAGAAAGTAGAGATCCATAAGTGATACAGTACAATGGAAAAGGTGTCTCAGAATTTTGTGCTAGGAGTTAATGCTCTATGATGCATTCCAATACAACTGGTAATTGTTCCCCACAGGGAAATGTAGTCCAACGTAACGTGATAGCTCTAGAAATTATATAGGATGTTACCTGAGTTTTCAGTTGACATGTGCCACTGCTCTATATGCAAACTAATTGCCATTTCTCTAAGAGTTTATTAGCCCTTTATATAAATAAACATATTCATGCGTAGATGGCAGCACTGTAACATATTTGACATTCATAGCTACTAGAAATTGATGAATACATAAGCAGAAATCGATAGCAAAAAAACCCCCTTCAATCTTGCTTATGGGGTCCCTAGAGAAAAACGTTTCTGGCGGCACAGTTCATAAATCATTGAATGGAGAGAGAGAGATCTGCTTTACCTGAGGATAAAGCACTGAGGCCTCTGCTCTCGGAAAAGCATGTGGTGTGCTCGCTCTGCGCAAGCAAAGACGTGTGGCGGGAGGGAGGCGCACAGCTTCCCGGAGGTGCTGAGGTAAAGTTGGCTGACCTGAAAGAGAATGAACATTAGTGAAAAGTGGCAGACCTCAAAGCAACGTTACGTTACTACTTCCCATCCTTACAGAATGTTCCACACAGAACACACACACAAACACACACACACACTCACACTCACGAGAAGCATTTCAGCAAGGCTAGATGCAACAATCAGATAAGCAAATCTGGTCAGTGAGATCACTATTTGTCTGGGCTATCAGCATTGTACAAATTCCGAGTACACACGAATTATGTTAGGAATAATTTGCCACATTATCTAGGTAGTGTCAGTAACAGAATTATGCTTTTTTTTTTTTTTTTTTTTTTTTTTAAAGAAATTCCATTTTTGTAGAAACATCTGCTTCAGATCTAGGAACATTTGAATGGGGGCGCACTGTGGATACTGGCAGACCCACTTTGGATTTCCCCTCAGGTCTTTTGAAAAAAAACAAAAAAACTACATATTTCTCTGACCAAGTCTGCTGAAAAACGTTCGACTCCACTTCTTTAGCTAAGTCTCTGTTTTTCTCTGGAAGCACTTTATTTAAATCAAATTCCTTCTCCTTCCCAATGAATTCAAATTTATCAGATTGAAAATAGTTCAATCCCACTTTAATCCCCAATGAACTTCCCAGCTCTTCCCACTGAGGGTGGTTAGAATACAGTCCCGCTATTTTATCAGAACTTAGTCCCAGATTTAATTCTCTCCCTAACCACTTGAATCCTTTAACTTCTTAAGCAGTGCCTGGTGGTCACTTTACTCTCCCTTCTGTGTTACTTAGGCCTGGATTTTCTAAGCTTGCAGGGGGGCAGGCCTGCAAAAGCTGGAAGTGATCGCACCACCTCGGCGCAATCGCTGCCGGCTTTCGCAAACCAATAGCGCCACCGTGAAAGGTGGTGCTATTGGCCGCGTTACTGACGGCGATAAGGCTCCTTACCTTTTCGCCGTCAGCGATGTCTTCGCGGCATCCGCCACAGTGCTGCCCCGGCTCCTCCCCTTCTGGTGCGGACGCCGCCCAGAACCTGCCCCGATCTAGGTATCGCACGCGAAAATGACCCCCTCAGTACTGCAGCAACAAAGTTCTTGTTACAGTTACTTAAGTATCCTTCAGTTTCCTTCCTTTAGTACCATTTTTTAGGATCCTTTCCTCCAGATGAATTTCCCCACACGTTTCTTTCTTTCAGAATGAAAGACACCACTCTCCTAATGATTTGGTTACAGAGCCCTGAGTACCAAGGGTCATCAGCTCCCAGTGGAACAAAAAAATAGTCTCTGAACCCCAAAAGGGGAAAAATCAAACAGGAAGCAGGAAGAGTGGAATAAAACTTCCTTGCCTCAAAACAGAGGAGATAATGCAAAAAGACAGCTAATTCAAAGCTGAAACTCCTCTGCATCAGGTTACTGTCAGGTTTATCCTCTGAAGGAGAGATAGCACACTGCAGGTCTTACTTACCCCAGATCCAGCCTCGAACACAGAGACGCCCCAATAACACTGCAATAAAGGGGGGGGGGGGGGGGAATTCGCCAAAGCTTGGCTTAAGAGAGTCAAAAACAAGGTTGGTAGGCAAGTCAAACGGGAGGTTGACCCCTAAATGGGAAACTTCCTCTCTCATAAATTAGGAGAACATTTAGAAGACAGGAGGCAGACAAGCTCCTTCTCCAGCAAAATCCAAACTAAAATCCACAACCTGTTTCAACAGAAGCTGAACTAAAGATCCATGAGGATAGAGGGCACTTGGAGATAATAAATAGCTAGGTCACACCAGCTCTTGTTCCTACATGAGGGGAGGTAAACCTAAACTTTTCTTTACTGATTTCTACACAGAACCTCCACAACCGATTGCTACTCCTGTTAGGGAAAGCAAAGGTTACCTACATATGTTTTTAAAATAATTTTGTTATTCGTGCTTTCATTTTAAATTTAATTTCAAACCATTTTTTAAAATTTGTATTTATATTTTTTTATTTATTTAATTTTTTTTTTTTTAATATTCCACTTTTCACACTTTTCTCAGTGCTTCAAAGTGGATTATATTCAGGTACTGTAGGTATTTCCTTATCCCCAGTAGGCTTGCAATCTAAGGCCTGGATTTATCAAAATGTGGTAAGTATCGCAAAAGGGGCATGGTTTATGCAAATATTCATTTTATCGCAATTTGCGCTAATTACCTATGTGAAGAGCTAAGTTAGTGCAAATTGCTATAGCATTATCAGACTTTGCAATAGGAGCCAGACGTGTTGTATTTCCCACATATAACCACTGGGGGGACCATGTTTAGTAGTTTTAAGCTCCTGGAGAGCCTCCAGCCACCACTGAGAGAGAGAGAGAGAGAGAGAGACTAGCCATAATGTCATCTCCCTAAATAGGTATTTGTATCCCTATGGTAGGCCCACCTAGTAACTCGAGGGTTAGGTATCAGTGTAGGGGGTTGGGGCCCCTTTGACATTCAATGTGAGACGTACGAACAAAACAGTGATCTTTTGTGAACATTTGATGACCCTCAGAGTGAGGAAACTCACTCCAAGATGAGAATTGGGCAATGTTCTCTCAACCTAGCTTGATGGACTCAACCTAGCATGAACTGACAACATCAAGCTCTCAACATCTCTCTCTCCCTCTCGGTCCCCAAAGGCTAGCTGGACGCTCTGGGAGCTTCAATTCATTGAAATAGGCCTTGTGGGAGACATCGCACAAGGCGATAAAACCTTACCGCCCGGTCACGGCAGCTATCGCACAGCCTAACGCAATTCAAAAAGGTGTTAAAATCTGTTAAAGTCTGTGCGATAGCTCTTCGCAGCCAGGCAAACCCAGCACACTCCCCGCCCCTAATTCCTCCTATTTTCCATATTTGCATCGCACCATACAATATGGTGCTATCGAATGCTGTAAACACGTTTTCGCATGCATTCAGGGCCTATCGCATGCGTTAACGGGGCTTTTTGCATGCGCTATGCCCTTAACGCATGGGAAAAAGCCTTAGCGCATTTTGATAAATGACCCCCTAAGTTTGTACAATCTATGTTATAATAGCAAATAGGACTATGATCAGATTCAATAAGACAGGAAGAAAGGAATGCAGATTGCAAGACAAAATTACTAATTTATTTTACACCACTCTTTCATCACTATCCTATTAACAGGTCAGAACACCCTGCAGTAAATCTAATTAGCACATTATGCTATCCAAACCTTCAGACTATATTTTTATGCATTACTGCTATGAATTGATTTCAGTGGTTGATATTTAATATACAATGCAATATATATAATTTAAAGTCTTGAGTCATCCCCTTGGAGTTTCATATCATGACCCCTGTTCTTAAGGCTTGATTGATACAGACTTTCTGATTATATATATATATATATATATATATATATACATATATATATATATACACACACACACACACACACACACACACACACCAGAAAGTTTAATATACTAAACACCCAAAAGGGATAATAATCCTTACAGAACAAGTATTGTGTAAGGTTTTCCTCAGGGCTTCATTTGTACACAAAAAGGAAGTGGAAGGGTGGCGTAGAGGAGGGTGGAAGGGTGTGAGAGAGTGACTGAGTGTAAAAGAGAGAGACACACACTCATTCAGTCACTCTCTCACACCCAGCAGCAGCAGTGGGATTGATAGGCTTTCACCTTGTGTCTCTTCAGCACTTCCCAGCAGCTCCGCTTTCTCTGGGGTCTGAGGGGGGGCCCAGAAATGATCCTGCCTCCGCTAGCTCTGCTCCATTTCTGCAAGGGAGCTGTAAAGGATTTACCACAGCAGCTCCGCTCTGTTTTGGAGTGGGAGAAAGAACTGGATTTCCTAAATGGCCACACGTTTGAGCTGTAGTGCTTGTCCAGGCTAGGGCTGAAGCCTTGACGACTGGCTTTATTGCTCACTAATTTCAAACTTGTGTTAATGTAATCCCTTTTTGTGTCTGTTTTTTTTTTTTTGGCTCTGCAGCAGCTGCTTCCTTCTCCTCCTATTCCTTGTAGAAGAACAGGGGAGGGGGAACGGGAAGGGATTGGATTAGGGAGTAGAGTAGCTGCTCCAGGCTCACTCTCACCGCTCCTCCTCCCTGCAGATTGCCTAAAGGGGGAAGGCTGCAACAGAGCACCCCCTGCTTTAGTCTGAAAAGAAGTGGCAGAATTGCGTGCCCTCCACAAATTAGTCCTTTTGGGTGATTGGTACGGTAATTTAAAGCCAGTTGCAATCAACGATAATTCATATTCCTCTTTTCCTGCTTCCCTGCACTAGAGGGCAGACTGTCCTCTGTTATTGTTAAATGGAAATGCAAGAACTGGTTACAACAAGAAGGCTGCTCCCCACCTTCCAGCCAGCATTGAAAAACTCTGGGGATCATCATTTCCATCCTTAGGACTACCGAAACAGATTCATTTGGGATATATTTTCTCACTTGAGTTTACTCCTTGGACCTGTGTGGATGTGACGTGAAAGGTTGTGAAGCAGCTCCATTCACAAGTTAATCACAGGGTCACAGTTCTCTACAGATACATTCTCGTGCGTGCTCAACGGGCGCTCATCGTTGAGCGCCTGCTCTCTCAACGCGCACCGCTCCACCTCTCCTGGGCACCCGATTTCATATTTCAATCAGCTGCCACGGTAAAAAAGGAGGCACTAGGGAAAGTTTTGCGTTCCTAGTGCCTCCTCGGCATCGGGCACCCAGGAGAGGTCAGCGGATTAGGAAAATGGACGCTCAGTTTCACGAGTGGCCATTTTCCTAACCTGTAAACAGCCACGGGTTAGGAAAATGGCTGCTCGTTAATTGAGTATCCCTTTTCCTAACTTGACTGGTGTCACACTTTTTTTTTTGGGGGGGGGGGTCTCCTTTTTCGGTTCTTCCAACTTAATACCGCCACGATATTAAGTCGGAGGAACTACAGAAGCGCAGTATCTTCTGCTTTACTGTAAACATTTTGAGCGCCTCAAGAATTAACGCCTGCTCCAGGGCAGGCGTTAATTTAAGAAGGTAAAAAATGTGCACTATGGGCACACATTTATTTGTTTTTTGCATTGAGGGAAATAGCTAATAACCTCATCAACATGAATTTACATGTGATCAGCGCTATTAGCTACATGCACGGTTTGACCGGACGTGAGTGTTGGACATGCTAACCCCCGTTTTGCATTGGAGGTTATGGACACGCATCCAAAACATGTGCTAAGTTATGCACTGTGGCCAGCACATGGTATTGCATCAGCCTTTTTCTTATTCTCTACTCTCAGACAAGATCTGTAGGCTACTCCTTTCACTTTGCCACCCAGGACATAACATTCTCTATATTTTAGCACACCAACACTCCATGGGATGACTCAATTCCTGTCTCTCTCTTCAAACTTCTGGCATAATTCCTCTGTTCTTGTCCTCTGAAAGATAACAAAAATTACTGGAAAATGTCTGACAAAAATCCTTGTAAAATCCAATCCCAAAAAGAGCAGAACTTCAATAACGATCACAAAAAACAAATAGGTTCAAAATCCTATAATTCCATCCTTCATAATAAAAGTTCAATAAAAAAATTAATCTCATACATTTTTTTTTTATCAACACCTTGTAAAACACAACATCAGATCAACATAAGCGGTAAAGTACCATTTACCATCTCTTGTCATGCAATGGGTTGCAAAAACCGTGTCAGATACCATGTGCTCAATACTTTCATTTATCTGCTGGTTTCATTGAAAAAATCTATCCCACAATCCTTATACTGAAAAATTGTTATTAAAGAAAGACTTAAATCCTCTTCAATAATGAAATCCAAACAAACTCATAACAAAAAACAAAAAGGTACTTAGCTGAAAAAAAAAAACAGTTCCCACAGGGAAAATGTCCTGCTGGACTGGAAACCAGAGTCTGGTCACTATCACTGAAATTCTGATCTAACCACAATATACCTGATGTTCCTGCCATGAATAAAAGCAAAATCAGGTAATTCCTGAAAAATAAAGAAGGACCATAAAACATGCCAATGTTTCCTGATACTTCGCTGTACCTTATAAATCGCAAGGGAAAAAGGTAATGTACAGACTGCTCCGCTGTTGCTTTTCTCTAAACTGTGGTAATAACAAAAGGTCTCAGTTCACCCATCTAGCTCTTTTATAGGCTCTTTATTTCATTGACGATGGATAGCCATGTTCAGTTTGTTTCATTGATGATGGATAGGCATGTTTCATATGAGCCACCTTGACCTTGTAATCTGAAAAGAACACAATGTAAGTCTAAAAAACTGGCTTACTGGTTAATTATCTCCGAGATGCTGAGGACAGCAACTGGAGTACTCCAAAAGAGTATTACGGTCTATAGACTTCTTATAGATGATAAAATGAAATTTACCCACTTCAATAGAAATCAAAATATCCAAAAATGGTAGGCAAAGTTCACTGAAGGAACACATGAACTGTAGATGATTGATTCATCCAGTGCATGAAGTTTCCAAACATGGCTATCCATCCTCAGTGATACAAAGCCTATAAAAGAGAACTGTTGTCAGTCATTTTGGAGGTCTGTGTTACCATTTAAGTCTTTATCATGATATCCATTGTAGGCATTGATCTCCTGCGCCACAAAGGGTGTTGTGATTTTATGCGGTGTCTCTGTCAGCTTATATATGTGGGTAAGACCATGAGGGCTCTCAGAACCAGGATGATCAAACATCATAGTTCCATCACATGACAGAGTGGAAGCTCCCTTAGACCATTGTTTGTTGAAAAATCATTCTTTTTCTGATTTTTTGTTTGCAGTCTTAGAATGTATTGAACCACATTCACATGGTGAAGATTATGATTTTTTTCTAAATTAGAAAAGAACAATGTTGGATCCATCCATTAAATTGTGTGCATCCCTTTGGTCTTAATAAGACGATCAATTGGGCTTTATGTTAAAGCCAGTACTGGTTCTGTTGTATGTGTCTGTTTATTGATAAACAGTATGGGGTAGATTTTATAACAACATGCGCACTCGTCCATGTGTGCATGCTTCCCGGCGCGCACATATGGACCCACTGATTTTATAATATGCGTGCACCAACACGCACATGTTATAAAATTGGATGGCTGTGCCCACATACTCGCCGGATTTTATAATTCACGCATGCATTGGGGGGGGGGTGTAATTTTGCAAAATCCATGCTTGCGAGGGGGGGTATAATTTTGCAAACTCCACACAGACTGGGAGGGAACTTCCCTAACCCCCTGCCTAACCTTCCTTCCCCCTCCCCTCTCCTCCCCACCCCCTAAAACTAACCTACCTGCCCTGAATTTTATTTATTTATTTTGTTTATTTATTTAAAAACTCTTCTATACCGTGGTTAAGTTAATTCACCATCACAACTGTTTACATAAAGGCACAATAAGAAAAAATATATAATTGGTATAGATTACAATTTAAACATGTGCCAACATAAAACGATAACAAATTTTAATAAGAGCAACTTTGTTTTGGTTAGAGCTTATATGTTAAGAACATAAGAACATGCCATACTGGCTCAGACCAAGGGTCCATCAAGCCCAGCATCCTGTTTCCAACAGTGGTCAATCCAGGCCATAAGAACCTGGCAAGTTCCCAAGAACTAAGTCTATTCCATGCTACTGATGCTAGTAATAGCAGTGGCTATTTTCTAAGTCAACTTAATTAATAGCAGGTAATGGACTTTTCCTCCAAGAATTCATCCAATCCGTTTTTAAACACAGCTATACTAACTGCACTAACCACATCCTCTGGCAACAAATTCCAGAGTTTAATTGTGCATTGAGTGTAAAAGAACTTTCTCTGATTAGTTTTAAATGTGCCACATGCTAACTTCATAGAGTGCCCCCTAGTCTTTCTATTATCCGAAAGAGTAAATAACAGATTCACATCTACCCGTTCTAGACCTCTCATGATTTTAAATACCTCTATCATATCCCCCCTCAGCCGGTTGTCTGAAGGGGGATATGGTTAGGAAACATTTCATTACTTGCTCCTCCTTGGGAGCAGAAGTAATTTACACGCGTCGTCCAGCTTCCAGTGTGTGCTTCCCTGGGACAGCGGCCATTAGCCGCTGGCCTAGCCGGCCTCTGTCTCATCCCACCCCACCCAGACCCCGAACCCGTCCCGCCCCTTTGATGAGGCCCGGCACTTGTGCTCATACCGAGGTTTACGCATGTGGCCAGGCCCCTTTGAAAATTCACCCAGCGTGCACAAGGCCCGGCCACACGCATCAACCCCGGGATTTACACGTGCAGGCCTTTTAAAATCCAGCCATATGTGTATTTTGCACTGTTTCTCAATGGTATTTGGGTGAGCCCTGACAGATGCTAGATGCTATTTTTGATTGGTTGCTTCTCCCTTCCTAGGTGTGGACAATGGCTCCTTTATTTTTGCCAGTATTGGCATTTCAGCCAGTCCGGTGGCCATTTTTAAATAACCTGTGTAGCAGTATTTAGTAGTATGTGTTGGTGTTTGAGGTAGTTGTGGATGGATCCTTGGGCCAGTGGCAGAAGATCTTGAGAGGGACCACCGGTCAGGCTCATAGTATGGAGACAGACACACACTAGTTCTTTTATTAAACAGTATATTGAACCACCAGAGGTGGCAGAAGTGAGCTGGAAGTGCCCGGCAGGGCTGTAGCCCCTCAGGTACTGGAACAGCAATCCTGGATAATTGAGCTGTAGAGAAACTGCATGTTAGAGATGTGAATCGGAACCGGATTCGGTTCTGATTCCGGTTCACGTCGTGATTTTTTTTTCGTCCGGCCCGATCGGGTTTGTTTTTTTTGTTTGTTTTTTTTTATTGGCTGCGCCCGAGCCAATAAACAAAAAACCCACTCCAACCTTTTAAAAACTAATCCCTTAGCTTCCCCCAGCCCCCCAAAACCTTTTACAGGTACCTGGTGGTCCAGTGGGGGTCCCGGGAGCGATCTCCCGCTCTCGGGCCGTCAGCTGCCACTAATAAAAATGGCGCTGATGGCCCTTTGCCCTTACCATGTGACAGGATATCCGTGCCATTGGCTGGCCCCTGTCACATGGAGGGAGCACTGGATGGCCGGCGCCATCTTTAAAAATGGCACGGGCCATCCAGTGCTCCCTCCATGTGACAGGGGCCGGCCAATGGCTTGGATACCCTGTCACATGGTAAGGACAAAGGGCCTTCGGCGCCATTTTGATTAGTGGCAGCAGACGGCCTGAGAGCGGGAGATCGCTCCCGGGACCCCCATTGGACCACCAGGTACCTGTTAAAGTTTTTTGGGGGGGATCAGGAGGGTGGGGGAAGCTAAGGAATTAGTTTTCAAATGGTCAGGGTGGGTTTAGGGATTATTTTTGTGTGCCTTTTTTCCGCCCTCCCCCAAAACAATAAGAGAACCCCACGAACAATATCGTGGGATTTTCTTATCAGTCTCGGGGAGCCCCCGATTTCTGACGATTTTGAAAATATCGTACGATATTTTCAATCATCCAAAATTCGATTCACATCCCTACTGCATATAGTGAATAGGCAGGGTATGCAGAGTTCAGGAACAGAACCTTGATGGTAACACTCACAATAGTCTCTAGAAGTAGTCCAGGTGTTGGAAAGGGTTCCAGGGAAAGCTCTGAGAGAGAGAAGATAACTCACTGGTGTAGTAGGCAGCGATGACTTCCAGGCAGAATAAGTATTCAGCGACCAGTCCGGGAACAAGGGCCCTCGAGGAGCGAGTACCGGTTCCCGACTGTGACCTGAAAAACAAAGAGAGCGAGGCCCCCGAGGTGCGGGTACCCCTGGTAAGTCTGAGGAGGCAGAGCAGCGTAGGTAGAGTAACCCCTTGCTAACTCGATTAGTTAGCAATTTCTGAGACGTATATATCGGTACGGATGACATCTTCTCAGGGGGACGCCCCCTGAGGTTCGCGCCACTGCATCAGTCGGGGCTGCGCCGCGCGTAAGCCCTTAGACTTGAGAATCATGGCGGTTTGCAGCGTCGAGCCGCTCCGGGGATGCCGGAGGGAGTTGGCAGAATGACGCCGCGGCAGCCAACCTTCCATTAGAGCAGGAGGGGGTTGCCAAGGTGGTAAGGAGGGTGGAGTGGAGACGTCGAGCAGCGACGGTCGCAACAGTATGTTGGATGCTGATGATTTCAGTCCCAGAGATGTCAAAGATTCAGTCTGATTGGTTTATAAATTGTCTTTGTGGGGTGGGCGGTGCTTAACTTCTTTTATGAAGTGTGTTCTAGCAGAGCTAATCGCCATCTTTAAATGCCCTTCAGGGCTGAGGAGGAATTATGTTATATTCAATATTATAATTGTTTAAAGTTATGTGGGTTGCACTTTTTGTTTTATTTGTATTAAGTGTTTCTTTTTTATATTTCAGATAAATTATTTCCTTGATACGGGCGTTGTAATGCAGAAACATGGGCCCGTGTTGGCGATTCGGGTGCTCCTGTTTTTTTACACAGCGCTTCATATGATCGTGTTTTTTTCGGCTAAGTACCTTTTGTTTTTGTTATGAATTTGTTTGGATTTAATTATTGGTGAGGATTTTAGCCTTTAATGTTTCTTTAATAAAAGTTTTTTTAGGATTGCAGAGCAGTTTTTTTTCAGTAAACCAGCAGTTGAGTGAAAGTATTGAGCACATGATATCTGACAACACTGATTGCAGACCATTGCGTGGCAAGAGATGATAGATTGTACTCTAGCGATTATGTTGATCTGATGTTGTGTTTTAGAAGGTGTTGATAAAAAAAAGTTGAGATTAATTTTTTATTGAACCTTTATTATGAAGGATGGAATTATAGGATTTTGAACTAGTTATTTGTTATCAAATATTCTTATAAACCATCTGTTGTCAGGAACAAACTACTATCTACTCAGAGCATATGCAGGATTCTACCTTTATCAGCCTTGTCTAAGGGACTGGATTTAACTACCCTTAATTTAATGGAATAGTAAAGTAAAGGGACTACAATAATTAATGAAGCAAATAACATATTGACTCACTATCAGCCTGATTTTAAAAGGGCCACGTGCGTAAATAATGAGGGTTAAGAGCGTGGCTGGCCTTGCGCGCGCTGCGTGCATTTTTGGAAGAGCCCAGCCATGCACGTAACACCCGTTATATGCCGAGGTGCCAGGCCTCTCCAAAAGTACTTTCCCTGATTCATTCTGCTATTTCTTGGTTTCATATAGTGTCCCCTAGTCTTAGTACAATTTCAAAAGAGTAAATAACATTTCATGTTTATCTGTTCTACCCCACTCATGATTTTATAAATCTCTATCATATCCCTTTCTCAGTTATTTCTTCTGCAAGCTGAAGAGCCCTAACCTGTTCAGTCTTTCTCCATAAGGGAGCCATTTCATCTCATCATATTTGTTGCCCTTTTCTGCACCTTTGCTAGTTCCACTCTCTCTTGAGATGGGGGGCAACCAGAACTGCACAAAATGCAGTCATACCTTGGATCAATACAGGCATTAAGATATTATCGTATTTTCCATTCCTTCTGAAAAATCCCTAACATTCTATTTGCTTTTTTTTATTTTTTTTTTTTACTTTCAGTGCCCACTGAGTTGAGGATTTCAACATGACTCCAAGATTCTTTTCCTGGTTGGTGACTTTAAATATGGAAATCAGCATTGTGCGCCATTAGTCAGGATTTTTCCCTATGTGCATCACTTTGCACTTGTTCACATTACATTTCATCTATCATGTAGATGCCCATTTCCTTAGAATGGCAAGGTTCTTCTGCAATTCCTCACAGTCCGCTCATGATTTAACACATTTCAATAATGTCATGTCATCTGCATATTTGTCCACCTCACTCATAGTTCCCTTTAAAATGTACATAAATATGTGAAAAAAAACACTGGTCCCTGGGTAGTCCACTAGTCACTTCTCTCCACTTAGGGAAACTGACCATTTAGTTCAAATTTCTGTTTCCTATCTTTTCATCAGACACCAACCCATAGAGGGACATTGCATCCTATCCCATGACTTTTTAATTTCCTGAGGAGTTTCTTATGAGGGACTTTGTCAAGTAAGTTCTAAGAATCAAGATAAACTGTACAGACCGGCTTGCCCATAACATCTTCAAAATATTCTACTAGATTGGTAAGGCAAGACTTCCTTTTGCTGAATCTGTGTTTGCTCTTCCCCATTAAGCCATGTCTATCCATTTGACCAGTAATTCTGTTCTTAAGAGAATCCTCTACTACTCTATACAGCACCAACATAAGACGTACTAGTCTATAATTTCCAAGATAGTGGGTATTCAGGGGAAAAAAAACGTGTTTTCAGCTATTGTCATTAAAAAGTAAATTTGGTCACTTTGGTTTTCAAACTATGAAAAAGTAACTTCTTTTAACTTCATTTTTATTTACCTATTCACAGTAGCTCAAATAATACATATTTGATGGCAAATATGCTTGCATCAAACATGAAATAGATATCAAAGTAAAAAAAAGAAAAATACAAGTAGGGTGAATTTTAAAAGCCTGATATGCGCCAAAACCGGGAGATACACGAATATGTCAGGCCAGCGCATGCTGAGTGTATTTTAAAAGCCAACCGGGTATACATGAATCTCCCGCTGCACGCACAAAAAGGGGCAGGGCATGGGTGTTCCTGGATTTCACATTGAAATCTGCGCATAAATATTTGCTTGCACAGGCGTGTGCAGGAGTCCCCTACCGCGTAACTTTACTTTTGCTATGGATGGCTTGTAAGTCATAAAACAAAAATAAATAAATAAATAAATAAACAGATCAGCGGGGTTTTAAGGGTCAGGGCGGCTATTAAACTAAAGGGATTCGGAAGTTCTAACCCTTAACTGGGTGAACTAGGAATGAACTGGGAAAATGGGCAAGAACGTTGGCACTCATGTCTTTTAAAATTCCCCCACTTGCTCACATCCACATAAAATTGTATGCACATGTGCATGTCGTAAGGCTATTTTATAACATGGATGCATGTATACATGCATGTTATAAAATGGCCGCATCCCTGGGCACGGGCCAACAATGTACACACATGTGCGCCAGCACACCTGTTTAAAAGTTACCATCTTGGTGAGACCACTATTATGAGAATTCAAGAAGAGAAACCTAGGAAGGTTTCTGTACACCCCTGTTATATGTAAACCGGCATGATGTGTTTGCAACATGAATGCCGGTATATAAAAATTTTAAATAAATAAAATAAATAAATAAATAGGAAGGAACACCAAGGTAACTAAAAAAATAAGTAAAAAGAAAATTATTAACTGAACAAAAAAATCACCAAATATAAATTAAAGTCAATCCTACATCATGCACAAGCCCCACTAAAACATTGTTAGCTAGAGTAAAAAAAAACACTAATGAGGGTCAATAAGTTCTGCCAAGAGCCAAAACTTCAGGATGCATAAGAATACATGTTTCCTATGATTTTCCATTGCCCTGGTTAATTCAGGAAAAATCTGAATTTTCTGCCTTGTTCCAAAAAACACATATGCATAACAAAATTATGAGCTTCGAAAATAACAAAAGTAACTGACAAAACAGCTCTTTTAACAGATTCTCCAAAAATTAGATACATTAAGACTATCTGCAGAAGCTTCTCCCCCACCCAAATTCCACTCGGATATCTGTAAAACCACTTTCAGGTAAATCATGTAGAGTTTCAAAGGTAAAATAAGTGAAATCATAGGAAAATTCAGTATCGTAAGTTCAGTTTCCTGGCAGCATTTTTAGGATTCTCAAGTCTTCTGTTAATCCTTGACTAGTCATGAACAAACTGACAGGGTCATTTTTCAAATCGCATTAGGGCGGAGCAAATTAAAACGAGAGGGTGCTTAACATTGCGTGCGATAGCGTAACGCATGTTATCGCGGGTTTTAACATTGGAAATAACTACACCAATTTTCCTGGTGTTATGCCATGCAATATGCCTGAAATGAGATTTGCACTAAAAAGCACAAATCCTGTTTTGGGAGGGGGAGGGAGAGAGAGAGAGAAAGATTCTGGGGAGGTACATATATTAGTCAAATTTTTATACTACTGTAACAGGGGCAACTAGTAACTCTGGGTGAGGTTTTGGTGGGGACCTAGGATTTGGGGTCAGTTTTACATGCACAGTCAGAGGTACAAGCAGCACAGTACACATCTCTCTCTCTTTCTCCCTCTTGTACAATACGCCCCTTTTTTTTTTTTTTTAATCACGGGTGCTATTCATGTGAAATGTATAGCAAAATGATAAATATAGGTCTGAGTCTGCGCAGCTCTAATCTGTGCACCGGAAATATCCAAGTCCTCAGCTTTCTTTTCCAAGGTATTTATTTTAACATCTTGAGATTGATTATAAGGGAGGATGTCTATAGTTAAAGATGCCACGGAAGAAACTGCTTGCTCAAATGAGGCAAGCGCAGTCCAAATGCCCTCAAGTATAATACTGGGGGGCCTGACCAAAGGAACTCGCCCCCTCAAGGAGCTAATGGCTGCACATATCTCTGAAGAGCCATAAGACTCAGTAGCCTCCAAATGATTCGAGGACATGGACCCTGCAGCTTCAGATTCATCATCCGAGGCTCTTCCATCCAATGCAGGATTTCTCACACTTTCCAGAGCCTGCAGCCACTCACTCTCTCAATGGTCAATCATTGTGTGAGCAGACACACAGGCATCCTCAGCTGGCCCAGAGCTAGTCGGAATTAATTTGATTGACTCAAGTTCAGGCTGGGGCAATGGCCTCATAGAACGGAGGTAAGGGGATTGGAATGGTTGTTGAGGCTTAACGAGGTCTCCATTTCCTGCTGATTGGTTGCCACTACCCCAACATGAGAATCCTCCAATGACCTGCTATCTTTTGGCGAAAGGGGGATGTTCTCCTTTAAGGCAGTCTGCCACAATGGTTGCCTAGGGGGCTCCAAGGTCTTCCCTCTAACCATTCCTTTGAATTTGCCCATCTCTCCTATGGCCAAAAAAATCACAGGAAGTACTAGAGCAACCATCCACATATCTGTTCAAGCCTCCCATCAAAAAGTAATTTGAATGGGCTTGAATAAAACCATTTAGAGCGATCATGAGACAGAGTCCATATATAACCTGCAAGGCAGATTTTCAGTGCCACTTAGCCAGATAAAGTTTGACTTACCTAAGTGGCAGCGACTGGCTATCTACCTGGGATCAGGAGCCACCATTTAGCTGGATAACTACTTATCCAGATTTGTTTTTATCTGGCCAAGTGGCAAGTAGGATGAGGGCGTCTGAGGGAAAAGGTGAGTTAGCCAGAGAACCTACCCAATTAACTCTGGTCAAAACATAAACCTGTGGTAAAGTTAGCCAGGATAGCTGGGTATATTCAGCGGTACACCCCCCATTGCTGAATATACAGGCACACAAGTTATTTTTAAAACAAGTGCATGTGTACCCATACATACGCATACCGGCAAGAGAGAAGATATACACTATTAAATCATGCACGCCTTTGCACGCATATGATTTAATATGTGACGTCCGCACGTAAGCATGCTCCTAATTTCAAGAGGTTACTCAAGCAAACCTATTTTGCATATATGCAAGTGGATTTTAAAACGTGCTCACACGAGGGACATTGCCAGCTTTTCGAAATTAGTCCACCGGTTTGCCCAGTCAATATCCTCTGATTCTTTATCCTGCAAGCAACTCCGTTGACCTGGATCCCTCGCCCTGTCCTGTAAGCCCTAAAAACGTGAGAGCGACAGACTTGCTCCTCATCAGGAGCCGCAGTAAAATTACGCGGGTAACAAGTTGCCGCATACTGCAGCCTCTGGTTTTAAAATACAAGAGATATCCATGTAACAGATGGCCACGCCCTGGAATTCCAATGCCCTGCCCAATCCCCACCTTTTTTCTGCTCCCCCATTTTTGGCTTGTGGATGCGTATATATACACACACAAATGCGCTCGCGTGCGGCCCGCATACACGAGTATGTGGACATTTTTATTTTTATTTATTTAAAAACTTTCTATAACGTCATTTAGTAATGAACCATCACAACGGTTTGCAATTAGGCACGAAATAAGTTTGGTTTGGTTTATAAATTATCCAGAGGGTGCCAATACATTTTTCGGTTACATGTTTCAATAATACACTCTATATGGAAAGTGGATTGGGATTTCCATTTATATGATTAATAGGATAATAATCATATACATTCTATACTTTCCTTCTCTTAATTTAATACTGAATTATGATGAAAATAATAAAGTAAGCAATTATGTTTTGGGAGACTTTCAGCTGTGTGTAAGCTGGATAAACCTGGCTGAGCCATACAGCGGCTGAATATGGATCTCTTCATTATTGCATTTTCTGCCTCTACTCTCACCAACAAATAGCTGTTTACCCACTCTTATTATAAAACTTGTATTTATTAGGGATGTGCAGAGCAAAATTTTATGTTCATATTTTTTATGTCCGAAAGGGGGTCCCACTTGCGGCCAATATGGACATAAAAAAAATCCAATGAGTTGGGTATATGTACATATGTGCAAAAAAAAAATTTAAACCCCCTCACCCTCCTTAATCCCCCCCCCCAGACTTACCACAACTCCCTGGTGATCGAGCGAGGAGTGAGGACGTCATTTCTGCAATCCTTGGCGAGAAGCATGTGACGTCGGTGGCACGTCGAGTGACGCGGCGTCACGTGATTCTCGGCTCGTTCGCGCCGGACGGCTCGTTCGGCCCAAAAAGAACTTTTGGCCAGCTTGGGGGGGTCAGGAGGCCCCCCCAAGCTGGCCAAAAGTTCTTTTTGGGCCGAACGAGCCGTCCGGCGCGAACGAGCCGGGAATCACGTGACGCCGGCGTCACTCGACGTGCCGCTGACGTCACATGCTTCTCGCCAAGGATTGCAGAAATGGCGTCCTCACTCCTCGCTCCATCACCAGGGAGTTGTGGTAAGTAGGGGGGGGGGATTAAGGAGGGTGAGGGGGTTTATATTTTTATTTTGGCTCAATAATCGCGATTTCCCACATATCGAACATATCTATGTTCGATATGTGGGAAATCCGATCGTTTATGTCGAATCAATTTTTTAAGTAAAAAAAAAATATGAGTTGCGTTTTACTAATGCGGTCAATCCGAATGCACACCCCTAGTATTTATCTCCCCGGTGGAACTGACAGATTCCTATTGATGGTGCATTATATTCCTTATGAAGGCAAGGATGTGCTGGGTTCTTGATTAATGAAAACAATCCTTATCTTGAACCAAGTCTAGCTAAGTCCTGGGATTCAGTCGGGATAATAAACTGAGGTAAATTTGTCATAATTGATTTTAAACCCAAGTGGCTCCAATGTCAAGGTAGCCACCTGCAGTGTGTAATATCTTGGCTCCCTGTATTCTCTGTTCAGTTGTGCTGATAAGTTTACATACCCCTGGCAGAGTTTGTAAGATGATATATAGCAGTTTAAGAAAACATGAGTGATCAGGCAAAATACGTCTGCCATTTTTAATGTGTTTCAAATTAAACCTTGAGATGGACTGGGCAAACTGGTGGACTAATTGATAAAACTGGGAATGGCCTTCATGCAAGCATGTTTTAAAATCCACTTACCTGCACACATTAAAGTGGATAAAATCCTAAGGAAGGCTTAAAATTAACAGCACACATATGCGTGGTAGGCGTATTTTAAATCATATGTACGCATCTGCGCACACAATCTACAATTCCAGCCTATGAGCGCTAGCGCACCCCTCCATGTGTGTATGGGCTCATGCGCACTTGTTTTAATGTTACAATCATAGGTAATTAAGTGAATTACAGCTGAAAACTTACTCCTAAATTCAAAGGAGAAAAGGTATCTAACAAAGAAAATCAGGTGCCGAAATTTAGGAGTTCATTCTTTTTAGGGATATCAATCACTTTGATTATTGACCGCTTAAGATCCTATATTCATTTCAAAATAAGCAGATGACTTAGGTGTCTAAATTTAGGGGCTCTTTTTTAATATTGGCCTCTAGGAACTTATGAGCACATTGGCACACGAGCGGAGCAATTTTCAATTGGGCACACAAGCATCATTTAAAATACCCCTCCCATGCATTTGTGTTTGAGTGATCTGAAGAGGTTACTCGAGCGAATGTCCCATGCGTATTTCCGCTAGGGCTTCAGTGGCTTTTACGTGCGTATGCAGGCGGATTTTAAAATATACTCACGTGAAGGAAGTAGTCCACCAGTTTGCCCAGTTCATATGGAGGTCTTCAAGACCCCTCTGGGTCTTCACTCTGCAAGCCCCCCACTTGAACCCAAACCCTCACGCTGTGTTAAAAGCCCTAAAATGTGAGATCTTCTGGCTTGCTCCTCATCAGGACCAGCAGTAAAGTTACATGGATAGCAAGGCGAAGCGCGCCATGGTCAGCCTTTTTAAAATGCAGATTTACGCTCATAAGTCTTAGCCCCACCCTGGGACACCCATGCCACCCCTTATTCTCGATGTGTGCACGGTATTCTTAAAATCTGCATTGCTCGTGTGCAGTCCGCATATGTGCGTTTTTATGCGAGCAACACTTAAAATCTACCTGTAAATGTATGCACTCAGCGCTATTAAATTTTCAAAAGGGCCAATGTAGGGGTCTATTTCTTAAAGTTTAGTACCTTAGCCTTTGAAGATTGACCTCTATGCTGTTATTAGGTCATCCTGCCTAATTCCCTGATCTTAAAAATCTCCTTTCTTGAATTCACTCTTCATCTTCTTGAACTGAATGCATGCTTTACATTAGCCGTGTGTATGCAAAAAAAAAAAAAAAAAGTATGGTTTTGTTTTTCATTTCCTTTTTATTTAATTTGTTTTGTGTTGGTTTTTACATTTTTCTTTCATTTTTTTTCCTATTTTGTTTTTTCATTTTAATGTAAACTATTTTTAAATAGTATGCACTATTATCAAATTGTGCTTACGATAACAGTGATCTCTATTTGAAAAAAAGAACATAAGAACATGCCATACTGGGTCAGGGTCCATCAAGCCCAGCATCCTGTTTCCAACAGTGGCCAATCCAGATCACAAAAACCTGGCAGGATCCCAAATAATAAATAGATCCCATGGTGTTATCACCCAGGAATAAGTAATAATTTTCCCTGAGTCTACCTGGCTAATAAAGGTTTAAGTACTTTTCCTCTAAAATGTGTCCATACCTTTTTTAAATCCAGACCACATCCTCCAGAAATGAATTCTGGAGCTTAATTTTGCACTGAGTGAAAGTATATTTTCTCAGATTTGTTTTAAATATGCATGGAATGTCCCTTAGTCTTTGAGAGGCCAAAATTCAGAAGCCATTCAGATGGATAACTGAAAAGTTATCCATCTAAATGGCAAAGCAGTGGTTGGGAGGCATTTCGGGGTGGGCCAGAGCCGCATAACTCTGGTCACACTGTAGGACGCGCCACTGAATATCCTCCTTGTTAAGTTAGATAGCTACATCTGGCTAACTTAACTAGCCACTCTGCATTTGAATATTGGCCCCTGCATTTTTTGAAACAGTAAACCATTGATTTGTATTTACCCATTCTACTGCACTCCTGATGTTATAGACCTATCATTTCCCCCTCAGGAGTCTCTTCTCCAAAGTGGAGAGCTCTAACCTCTTCAGCCTTTCCTCTTAGCGGAGCCATTCCATCCCCTTTATCATTTTGGTTTCCCTTCTCTGAACCTTTCCAGTTCAGCTATATCTTTTATGAGATATGGCAACGCAACTTGAACTCCCACAGTCACACCATGGAGCGATACAGAAGTATGACGACACAGTGCATACTATTTGACATTAGTGCATGCTAAAATGCTTTAGCATGCAATATTTGCAAATATTTGTAAAATGACAAAAAAAAGACATTTCATTTTTCTGTCATTGACTTTATTATGTTATTTCAAATGACTGCACATCCCTATTTTACATGCATCAATGTAATGATCGGGGATCTGGGAGTTAGCATAACAGCACAATAGTTTATTTGGATTCTCAATGCTGGTGAAGGATAAGTAGGAGGTGTTTTCAGAGCCTTTGAACACTGTCTCTTCAGGAATGATAGAAAATCAATTAAGAAAAAGAAGAATGCCATGGATGTTTTAAAATCTCCCACTTGATTAGGTAAAGCCAAATATCTTAGCATGAATTATCAAGGCCACATAGGTCCCGTCTACAAATCTATCCATTCATGTATGAAAAGAGAAACTATGTGGTCTTGAAGCTTATGCACAAAATGTTATGTCAGCCAGTAAAAAGTAACAAAACTTGCAAAGAATTCTACAGAACCTGAGAAACAGATATCTGGAAACTGATAATTTTCTAAAACCATCTATCCAGGTAAATGGTTGTCTGAAAATTGCCTATGCATGCAGTACGTGGGAATACATGCACATGGGGATCAACAAACTCATATACTTTTATCCATGGGAAAAGGAAGTGAAATCAGAGGCATGGTTTGGTCAGAGAAGACCACAATGTATGTTTTGTTTTGTTTTTTTAAATTAAACACCTTGTTTTTCAGGGGGAAAAAAGTACATGCAGAAAAGCATGGGGTAAATTTCTTTTTCCCTTGGCAATTTTCAAAAAGGACAGTATTGTGCATACTTTTCCTTTGGGAAAAGTCCATGGGGAAGAGAGTTTGCAGTCTCTGCAATAGTGCAGGCACTTTTGAAATTTGCCCCCAGAATGCCTCTGCAATTCAAAATTAAAAACTCAAGAGGTCAGTGCAAATGTTTAGACTGCTGAAGCATTCAGCTTCCATGATGGAGCCATGGAAGAAATTTTGTTAAACCTTTCCTTAGTGGTTTTTATTCGTTAGTTTTGTAGGTATGTATGAACTGAAGTAAATATACCTAAAAGAAAATAATTTAAAAATGCTTACCATAGCTGAATAGATTGGAAGTTCCTTATATGGATTTACAAGCAGCAGTATATTCCCAACATATGTCTAGAAAGAGATATATGGTTCATGAATTAATAGCAATAATCATTTCAATTATATTTACATTTTTAAAGGTAACTTTTCAAATGATTCCATGTAGAAAGAGAGCATGAATGTGTGTATATGATATTTTATAAACATAGTGCGTCTATGCGTATTTTCGGTTTTGCATGTACATTTAACTGGGAGAAAAAAAAGGGGTCTAGGAGTTCAGAAGCAGGGTTCAGAAGTACATGTGATAGTTGCTATTTTGTAAGAGATATTCATATATACATTACCAAATGTAGTCACACACTTTTACACCTGCTGACTCACGCAAGTGAAATCAGACTTTTCAGTTGTCTGCAGTTTTTTGGGCTGAGGACTGGATGAACTGGTGGGGGATCAGGGTGAAGTGTTAAAAAGAGTCTAGGCGAACTGGAAAAGGAATGGGTTAACTGGTGCCCCTCACAACTACTGTTCATTTTTTTAATGGTTTCCAACATTGTGAAATTAATTAATTAATGATGTTTTGGAAATGCATCTGCCTGATTTGAGGACAAAATGCTTCTCTAAAGAAGAGACAAGAGTCAGTAAATTTGGCTCACTGGAAGAAAATGGGAACAAGTCAGACAGGTGTGAAAACCAGAAACACTGAGTCAGTATTTTCAAGGAGCAATTCTTTGCAAAAAAAAAATCACAATCCTTTTCTGTGGGAAGCAGTTAGAAATCCATATTCAAAGGGGGCTTGTCTGGCTAAGTTTGGAACTTAGACAAATCTCGAGTTTTCAATTTCCCACTCCTTGCAGTGAAAACATTACCAGACTAAAACCTAGCAAGATAGAAATGAGGCAGCGCTGAGGACATTCAGATTTACATTTATCTGGGCAACGTTGGTGTTTAATGCTACCCAGCTAAATGTAGCCAGATAAGTCTGGTTGTGGCAGAGAGCAAGTCTAAAGTTATATTGTTCAACTTACCTAGTTAACTTTTAATCTGACCGGTATATTCATTGAGTTATGTTTCCTGCTCCATATCCTGGCTAAAGTTATCTGGTTTGCCCATCTCACTACATATGGACTGCAGAATACTAGTGACCACTCCATTAAAATATTCCTCCTCCCTCCTCAAGCAAGCTGGCCCAAAGCAAGGCAGACAGACAGCAAACACAGAAAAAATAACTCAAGCATCTGGTGAATCATAGCATTCTACTTTCACATCATACAAACACATATATACACACACACACCACAATCAGCACAATTATTCTAAACACACACATACAAACATGGCCACAGCTACAACTCCCACACTCTTCCTACACAAAAACATTGCCATTCATACACAGCTACATTACCCCCCTCCAAGACTTCACACACAGCTCTCCAAGTGCCACCTCCAACCTCACACAGCCTTCCATACACACAACTCCCCACCCACCCACACTTCCCTATATAGCCCCCATTAACCCTCTCACACACATCCTACACAACAGATCCCACAATACCACACACTATTCCTCACATCCCCAAACACATCTACACCCCCTACACACATTCCAAAAATCCATACTCTCACACTTCCCATACACCTACAAAGATATATGCATACCCCCAGTACACACCTTCACTGCACACATATACATACAGAAACCCCATTTACCCCCACATATATAAATGTATAACCTGTAGGGAGATATCCCATGTTTTACCACTGAAAGCACCAAATATGAATCATAAAAGCCAAGAAATATGCAGCCCAGTGTGCTGACAGGCCTAAACATTGTCACAGCTAAGAAAATTTTCCCAGATGAGATCTGCCTATTTGTAAGCTCCTGTGTAAATGAGACCAAGGCAGAGGGACAATGCAGCACATAGGATCATAAGATGAAGTCAGGGACTGGCCAAGGCAAGTCCAGGAGTGAGACGGACTCCCTCCCTTGAAAGAAGGGGGGGGGGGGCAGTCTGAGACAGAGAAAATGCTAAAGCTGGCATACAGCTTGAGGGGGGGGGGGGGGCAGAGACCCTGAGTTCAAGTGATCCATTGGGCTTGGCCCAACATGTGGCAGGACCCCCCCAAAGAAATGGAGAGGGGGAAAATACCTGCAATGGGGAAAAGACCCTCCAGCCACCACATGATTATGCATGAGCGTATGCATATTTATCAGTTGGAAAGTCTAAGACGGGGTAAATAAAGAGAAGGGGATCTCAAAGCAGAACAGCAACCCCTGCTATCAAGGAGGGAGAAGACTAGGTGTGGCCAGGAGACTAGAAAGAGGAGACTCCCTGCTCTGTGTCAGAGACTGAGATGGTGAGGGCCGAGAGCAAGCCCCAGAAGGCCTGGCAAGTAAGTACCAGACCCAGAAGCAAGCCTCCTTCCAGACTCCCCACCAGCTCTGCCAGTACCAAATCCAGGAAGCAAGCCTTCTCCCCTGCCCACATTTTCCAGACCTCCTGCCAGCATCTGCTTTAGAGGTGAACAGAGGCCTAAAGTTGGGACTGGGGTAAGTAAGTTAGCCATAAGTATTAATATATTAAGCAGGCTAAGGTTTATGGCATATGTGATCTCACCCATGGTACAGAACGTTCTTAGGGTAAATAGGTGCTTAGTGACCAGGATGTTATGGACAGGAATTGTTATCTTCCAAATGATAAATCCTGCTAAATCTGACAAGTAAAAGTCTATTTCTGAGAGAACACATTGCTTTTTTTTCCTGAACTTAGAATCATGAAGTAAAGTAGGAGGTGAATTGGAAGTGTCCTGTAGCAGATAGGTCTCTGCACCCCTAAACTTACTTACACATGCCCACATTCATATACCCTGGTCATACACACAAACACACACACAACTTCCCATATACCCATTCCCCATAGACATCCACACTTCCACATACATGAATGACATACTGTTACACTCCAAACTCACACACACATCCCACCCACCCCACCATACACAGTCCTAACACACACATATACCTCCCTCCACATACCCACACACACTTTACACACACAAACCCAAATACACCACTACTCTTCATGCAACCCCTCACACAACCTTCCATACACCCTTCCCTCAGAGTCCCTGCATTCTCCCACATAAACACATACAAACCCACATATAAACCCAGTCATGCACTTACCCCCAGAAACAGACATACACATCTGAGATTTAACACTGCTCATGTGTGTATAAGTGAATGCATGTGTTTGTATCTGTGTGCATTTCCAAAAGTATCTCTCTCTCTGTTTTCAAAAGTTTAAATTTACACCTGAAAGTATTGTGGTAACTGAGCAAATAGAGATACTGCCTCAGTTTTGTCCTGGGCCAATTGCAGTTCTTTCAGGGTATCCTACATAGGAGGGGTGGAGTGAAGAATGAAATTTCAGAGCAGTCAAAATATAAGCACATTTTTGTGAAGATATTTTTCTTTTTGATATGCAGTGCTGCAGATAAGATGAGGATGAAGCCAAGTATGATTAATGAGCAAAATACTATTAACCTTTACTGTCATTCTGCTTAGATAGGCATTTTCTGATACTCCTATGCAGCATTATCCTTAACAACCTTCTCACTATGGTAGTGTGTTTTACTACTACAAGTGAATGCTTCAAAGTTTTCTTTAGTATTTCCTTTTTCCCCATTGCTTCCAATAGTTATAACTATATTTAAATGAGTCAATGTGGTGGGCAAACTCCCTTAGCTTCTTGCCCTTAATCTGTCATGACATGTCTGAGCATGCTAATTGCATTTTCTCTATCAAACCAAAGATGGTGACATCAACACAGTAACTCTCTATATCAAGAAAGAGATAATGAGCTTCATGTATACTGTGTTGTAATGAAGTTTATAATAGCGAGAGGATATTTTATAATGCCCCACACAGCAGTAAAGTCTGCCTGTACAATGTACAGGCAGTCTTTCTTGAGGATTTTCAAAGTGAAATTGAGAGCATAAGTTCACTTTGAAAATCTTTCCCTAATTGGCTGGGTATACCTGGCATTGTCCAAATACCTGCTCTATGCAGGATGTAAGTTGTGCATGGTAACTTACATGCACACTTTTGAAAATAAGAAAGTATGTGCACAAATAAGAATGTATCCCTACCCCAACTCTGCCCCCCAGAAAGCCTTACACCCATTGTGCATAAAAACTACACACAAAATTGGGTAATGCATGTCAATTTGTAGGAATTTCTGGTTGAATTCCTTTGAAAATGATGCTAACAGTTGTCAAATAGTAGATACTGCACATTTAGGCTTACCAATATGGCTGAAACAGCTCAAGGCAAAGAATAAAATATGATGTGGTTTAGCACTTTTAGTGATAAACAAGTTAAATGTTAGGGCAAAGATATCCATATATAGTCAAACACGTTGTTTACAGCTAAACTGACTGTTAGATCACGGAAGTAGCACATGATCAATGCATAGGTATTAAATATATGAATACTAGGGATGTGCAGAGCAAAATTTTATGTTCATATTTTTTATGTCCGAAAGGGGGTCCCACTTGCGGCCAATATGGACATAAAAAAAATCCAATGAGTTGGGTATATGTACATATGTGCAAAAAAAAAAATTTAAACCCCCTCACCCTCCTTAATCCCCCCCCAGACTTACCACAACTCCCTGGTGATCGAGCGAGGAGTGAGGACGTCATTTCTGCAATCCTTGGCGAGAAGCATGTGACGTCGGCGGCACGTCGAGTGACGCCGGTGTCACGTGATTCCCGGCTCGTTCGCGCCGGACGGCTCGTTCGGCCCAAAAAGAACTTTTGGCCAGCTTGGGGGGGCCTCCTGACCCCCCCAAGCTGGTCAGGGGGGGGGTCAGGAGGCCAAGCTGGTCAGGGGGGGGGTCAGGAGGCCAAGCTGGTCAGGAGGCCCCCCCAAGCTGGCCAAAAGTTCTTTTGGGCCGAACGAGCCGTCCGGCGCGAACGAGCCGGGAATCACGTGACGCCGACGTCACGTGATTCCCGGCGAGTTCGCGCCGGACGGCTCGATCGGCCCAAAAAGAACTTTTGGCCAGCTTGGGGGGGTCAGGAGGCCCCCCCAAGCTGGCCAAAAGTTCTTTTTGGGCCGAACGAGCCATCCGGCGTGAACGAGTCGGGAATCACGTGACACCGGCGTCACTCGACGTGCCGCCGACGTCACATGCTTCTCGCCAAGGATTGCAGAAATGGCGTCCTCACTCCTCGCTCCATCACCAGGGAGTTGTGGTAAGTCGGGGGGGGGGATTAAGGAGGGTGAGGGGGTTTATATTTTTATTTTGGCTCAACAATCGCGATTTCCCACATATCGAACATATCTATGTTCGATATGTGGGAAATCCGATCGTTTATGTCGAATCAATTTTTTAAGTAAAAAAAAAATATGAGTTGCGTTTTACTAATGCGGTCAATCCGAATGCACACCCCTAATGAATACTGAAATTAGAGACTATGAATGCTGACACCTGATTCATTAAATTGCTTTTTATTATCTTCTATGGATAGATGTGAAAATTAATCTTAGGTATAACAGATTGTATTTTTACTACGTACGTTAGAACAACTTCCCTAATTTCCTGGCTGCTTGTTTTCTTGGACTGCATTCAATTGTAATGAGCAGCATGAGAGTGAGCCCTTTGTGTTGTGGTCTAGTAAATGCATCCTCATAGGCAAACCTATGAGGACTATACTGGCAACTGGCAAATGCGCCCTGTAGCAGGACAGTCTGGAGCTTCACCTGTACCTGCCACCTCCCCCACAGGTTGAACCCTTGGGTTCAGGTGACTGGCAGTTCTGAGGTGGGTCCCTAAGGGAGTGGAGAGATCAAGACAGGAAGCTGGAGATATTAGGGATGTGAATCGTTTTTGAACGATTAAAATTATCGTCAGATAATTTTAAAATCGTCCTAAATCGTTAGAGTGCACGATACAATACAAATGCCCCCGATTTATCGTCAGGGGCATTTGTATTGTATCGTTAAATAGAGCACGGGAATTATTTGGGGGAGGGCGGGAAAACCGGCACACCAAAACCACCCCTAAACCCACCCCGACCCTTTAAAACCAATTCCTTACCCTCCCCCACCCTCCTGAACCCCCCCAAAATGTTGTTACCTGGTGGTCCAGTGGGGGGGGGTCCCGGCGCAATCACCCGCTCTCGGGCCATCGGCGCAATTTTGGCTGCCACTAATTAAAATGGTGCCGATGGCCCGATAAAAAAAAACCCCCACCCAACCCTTTAAATCAACCCCCCTTAGCCTCCCCCACCCTCCCGACCCGTCGCTATTTTTTTTTTTAGGGAGGCCCGCGCCGCTAAAAAAAACAACCCACCCGACCCTTTAAATCGACCCCCCCTCCCGACCCCCCCAAAACCTTTTAAAGTTACCTGGTGGTCCAGGGGGGCCTCAGGGAGATATCCAGGGGGGCCTCGGGGAGAGATTTCCCGTTCCCAGGCATCAGCTCTTCTAAAAAAAAAAAAAAAAAAAAATGGCGCCGATGCCCCTTTGCCCTTACCATGTGACAGGGTATCCATGCCATTGGCCGGCCCCTGTCACATAGTAAGAGCACTGGATGGCCGGCGCCATCTTTAAAGATGGCGCCGGCCATCCAGTGCTCCTACCAAAAATGAAAAAATCATTTTAATCCTAATCCTGAGCAGGCAGAGACATTAAAATCCATGATGTCAGGGAAAGGTAGAGGTAGAGGGAAAAATGTTATTGGCACTGGCAGAGGAGGCACTTCAAGAGGGTCATAAGAACATGCCATACTGGGTCAGACCAAGGGTCCATCAAGCCCAGCATCCTGTTTCCAACAGTGGCCAATCCAGGCCATAAGAACCTGGCAAGTACCCAAAAACTAAGTCTATTCCATTTTACCATTGCTAGTAATAGCAGTGGCTATTTTCTAAGTCCCCTATTAAAGTTAAAAAGGGACCTGTTCCAATCCAAAATCTCAGGAGGGACAGGCAGTTCCAGCCAGAAAAAAAACTTAAATTTAAAGATGATGCTCCGCCACCACCTGTTTCTGACCCTGTTGTTTTGGAGGTGAGGGAAGGGGAGGCTGAGCCATCCATGGCAGTTGGGGCAGTGGAGAAAGCAAAAGAGTGAGACCCAAAAGCAGCAGTTCGACAGCATACATCTCTAGTTAGCGCTGACGATTTAGTGCAGTTACTGTTTGCTTCTGATTCCAATGAAGAATAATCTTATAAGGGATTCCCTTCATCAAAAATGGAAGAAATAATAGCTGAAGAAGGTTTAGGAGGATTAGTAAGTTCCACCTTAGCCTCCACTTCAGTGTTGGAGGAGAGAGAGGAAACTGGTGATGAAGAGGAAGAGCAGTCAGTGCAGGCAGAGAGTTTGACTGATGCCCCTGGCATTGCTTCTCAGGTTCCACCCACTACTTCAACTCTAGTGCCAGCATCCCGAAGGCTATAGAGAAGGGATCACGAAAGACATCTGCGATCTGGAGCCACTTTAACGTGAGGAAGGACCCGCGTTTTGCTCAGTGTAATTACTGTGCCAGGGATATTAGCAGAGGCAAGCAAGTAGGCCATCTAACCAATTCTAGAATGATGCATCATATGCAGAAGCAATACCCAACAGTAGTAACATCTGGGGATGGTACATTACCAGTCAGGGGACCCCTTTTTCCAGGCAGCATAAAGTGATTGAAAAGGAGCAGAGTCATCCTACGCCCTCAGCCCCTTATAGCAGTCAGGTGGCAGGCCAGCAGCCCCCTGCCATGCTTCAGAAGTGACAACCCACCATGGAGGAAATGGGGTGATGTTCGGTAATGCTATCCTGGAGAAGGAAGCAAGCAGCCTCAAAAGTTGTAACCAGGAGCATTGGGGAAATGATTGCCCTTGATGATCAGCCCCTACAAGTAGTGGAAAATGTGGGTTTCAAGCATTTGCTGCAGGTCTTAGCTCCAAATTACAAAGTCCCTCCAGAACCACATTTAGCAGAAAGGTAATGCCCAGCCTGTACAACCAGTGTTGCAGTCGCATCCAGGCGCTGCTAGCTAAGGTAGAGGGGAGTGTGCATTTTACCTGCGATATCTGGACCACCATGAATGCTTCACACTCTTACCTCTCCCTGACAGCGCACTGGTGGGACCTGGCTGAGGCAGGGGCAGGCAGCAGCTCTATCAGTGACCAAGTATCAGGGTGCAGGTGGGATTTACTGCACACCCACCTGACGGATGAGGCCCATACCTCAGGCAATATTCTATCATGCATCAGAGACATACTAGTGGGCTGGCAGCTACACCAGAGAGCCAGGAATCTTCAGGCAGAGTTCTTTGTCACAGACAATAGTGCAAACATGGTAAAGGCAATATTTGAAGGGGGCTTTCAGAACATCTGATGTTTTGCACACACTCTGCACCTGGTAGTGGTCAGCTCTGAGGCTGCAGTCCAAGCACCAAGACAATGAATACCTGCAGGAGTTAGTACAGAAGTGCAGGAACATAGCAAGGTACTTCCACAGAAGTGTGAAGGCGGGGCAGGTTCTCCATCAAAAGCAGACTGATTTGGACATGCCTCACAAGTGTCTCATTCAAGACATTGGCACCTTATTTATTTTATTTATAACTTTTTTTATACCGAAGTTCAGGTAACAGAATTACTTATCACTCCGGTTTACATTATAACAAGTAGAAAACAATGACAACATATGTCTTACAATGAACAAGGGAGTGAACAACTTGGATAATATAACATAACATAACTAGGAACAGTAGCAGTATGCACTATTAGAGTGAGACTAGCACATGGGGAGGGAGGTTTGCTAATGGGGGGGGGAGGGGGAAGGAAGATTGTTCGTGGAGGGGGGGGGAGGAGGGAGAAATTTCTTATTGATGAGTAAAAACATGAGCACCTGGTGGAATTCCACCTATATGATGCTTGCAGAAGTTAGTGGAACAGCAGACATCCCTTCATAATCTTTCTCTGGAAATGGAAATAGGTGAGCATAATCCCCTAGGGCATCAAGATTGGGTAGTCATGAGTCAGCTGGTAAAACTCCTGAAGCCCTTCAAGGATGCCACAGAGGAACTGAGTTCCAGAAGTACCACCTTGGGTGAAATCATCCCTATTCTGGAGTAAAAATTGGAGGGCTTTAAACAGGAAGAGGAAATGACAGCAGAGGATCTGTGTTGTCTGGACCTTTTGCAGAAGCAGGTGAAAGAGAGATTAGGCCCTTTAACAAAGCACGACACATACATACTTGTCACAGTCTGTGATCCCCATGTGAAAGGGAAACTCACCCTACAGTCTGATGGTCTCACATTTGTGAAGAACATGCTGTTAGAAAAGGTCTGTGAACAAGAGCATCATAGGCAGAGAAGATTAGGCATGAAGCAGAGGAGGAAAAGGCGGACACTTCAGAGAATAGTGCAAGCCCAAGCAGGAGCAGCACTCTGTCAGTGACCCCTCCACTTCAGTACGCCAAAGCCATGTTGCCCCTAAAAAATCATCTCTTCTGGCACAATCTAGATTGAAAGCAGCTGACAATAAGGACTCTCAGCCCACCCGAGCAAAGGAGACATCAGCACAAAATTTCAGTGACATGGTATCTCACAGAGCCCACTGAGGACATGGAGACAGATTTGCTGGCATGTATGGCACACAAGTCCACTCTCTGGCTACCCTTAGCCAAAGTGGCTCAGCAATATCTGTCCTCTCCACCAACCAGTGTGCCCATTGAACGTGTCTTTTCAATGACAGGGGATATCATGAGCCCTTATCGTTCAAGGCTGGCACCACAGTTGATGGAAATGCTAGTGTTTCCATCAACTGTGTTTCTTTTCTTGGGTTTCCAGATTTTCCCTGTGAATGGCAAGATGAATAAAAGCACTTTAAAGCCTTGCAGCAGCTCTGCCTGCCTCATATGCTCCAGATATATCAGCACATGGACATGACTTTATTTAGTCTGCCTCCTTGTTTTGCCCCTATCAACACCACAGGGGCCTGAACTCATCCGCTGTGCCTGTCTGTCTCATCCCTTATGTCACTACAAGGGCCCACTATAGCAGCCCTCCTACCCATTGTGGCTTAGCCCCCATGGCTGGCGCTGGCCAGGTATGGGCCCGATGCTCCAGCGCCATCCATTTTCAGGGCTAGTTGATTCGGCAGGTGAGGTGTTACACACTGCTTAGTGGATTCCGACTTCCATGGCCACCATCCTGCTGTCTATATCAACCAACACCTTTTCTGGGAACTGTTGAGCATCAGCATCGGGCGCCTTAACCCGGCGTTTGTTTCATCCCGCAGTGCCAGTTCTGCTTACCAAACGTGGCCCACTAGGCACTCGATTCCATGTCCAGCTTCCATGTCCAGCTCCAGCCAGTGAGCCGGGCATCTTACCCATTTAAAGTTTGAGAATAAGTTGAGATCATTTCAGCCCCAAGACCTCTAATCATTCGCTTTACCAGATAAAACCTGGGGATAGCCCAAGTGCAAGCTATCCTGAGGGAAACTTCAGAGGGAACCAGCTACTAGATGGTTCGATTAATCTTTCACCCCTATACCCAGGTCAGAGGACCAATTACACATCAGGACTGCTAAGGACTTCTACCAGAGTTTACACTGGATTCGCCCTGCCCAGACATAGTTCACCATCTTTTGGGTCCTATCACATGCTCATGCTCCACCTCTCCAATGGGGTGGGTGAGACAGACCAGTGGTGCGCCCGCTGCCGGGACACGGCAGGATCCCACCTCAACCGGTGAACGCCGGCCCTCACCTTCATTGTGCCACAGGATTTCGGGAGGCCCTCTAACTAGCGCGCTTGTTAGACTCCTTGGTCCGTGTTTCAAGATGGGTTGGGTGGGTGACCAACATCACCACGGACCCCTGGCACCCGGCGTGGGCCTCCCCACCCAGCGGCATGCACAGTCGAGGTGCACCGAGGACAGTCCTCCCTGGTTGACAGTCGCATCAGGAGCCGGGGCCCCATCCCCCTTACCCCGCCCCCCCCCCTCAGAGGAGGGCGCATCGGCCATATTTCTTGGTCCTGGCGGAAATGCCAAAGCTACTGCTGGGGGGGGGGCGCTATAATACGTGCTGCCAGAGCAGTGAGCCACCTGCCCCCCCCCCCCCCCAAGGCCTTCCCAGCCGACCTGGAGACAGTTGTGGCTCACTGTCATGGAGGAAATGCACCCTGCGGGGGCCGGGGCCATCCAAGAGGCATTTCCCGCCCAAGGGGGATCCACCGCCCCAGTCCGACCGACCTCTTAAAGGTTTCATGCCTCTTGAACTCTCTCTTCAAAGTTCTTTTCAACTTTTACTTACGGTACTTGACGACTATCAATCTCGTGCCAGTATTTAGCCTTAGATGGAGTTTACCACCCGCTTTGGGCTGCATTCCCAAACAACCTAACTCCGAGGACCTGGTCCCGGCATGCTGGGGGCTGCTACCAGCCTAACACCGTCGGTGCACTGAGCCTTATTTATTTTATTTATTTATTTAGGGTTTTTATATACCGGCATTCGAGAACGCAGTCCCATCATGCTGGTTCACATTAAAACAAGTGTGCATCGTAAACAAAACTAAAACAATGGTGCGGAAAAAGGCAGTTACAAATAACAGGGAGATTAGAACTTGGCAGAGAGAGAAGAGAAAGGACAGGTTATTAATTCAAACATGTAACGATAGTGTAAAATAATATAAAATTCAAACAAGAAGGTTAGTCATGGTGTATGTGAAGGTAAGGATTGGCGTGGAAGGTAAGGATTGGCGTGGAAGGTAAGGATTGGCGTGGAAGGCCTTGTCTTGTCTGACCCCTATCAACACCAGAGGGGCCTGTCTACCTCCACTGTGCCTACCTGTCTTGCCCCTATCGACTTTCTGCCACTCTGCCTTGCTGCCATACACCAGACGATTCTACTCCTTGTGGTGTTCTTGCCACTATCATGGTTCCTCAGTATGTTGGTGCTAGTCTTTCTGCTGCTTTGTCCCTTTATCGGCGCCTTGGGGTTTTTTCTGACACTTTCTGCTTGCTATGTTCCCCCTTCATTGTGCTGTAGGATGTTGATGCCACTTGTCGTGCCACTTTGCCTCTCGTGCTGCCTTACAACTCTTATCGGTGCCCTCTTTTGAAGCTGTGGGGTGTTTTTTATACTCTTGCTGCTGCTTTGCACCTCTGTTAATGCACTCTTGTCACTCCTGGTACCCCTTTGCCCCTTTACGGTACCTTAAGCTATTCATGCCACTTTGGTTCCACTTTGCCACCATCTAAGTACCTTTTCCCCTTCTGATGATTGCTCCCAGAAGTTTCATCCAAATTGATTTAAAAAAAAACAAAAAAAAAACAAAAAACAATTCTGCAACCAAAAATAGGCTGCAAAACATCCCCCATTGACTAATGTCAAACGAAAAATGAATCAAACTAATAAACGAATATTTTTTTTTGCTTTGAAATTAATGAAATGAATTGGGGTCCCAACAAAATGAATCAACGAATCAAAATGATTTTTTTTCTTCTGCACATCCCTATTATTCACCAGAAGTCGATTCAAAAAGTAAATCATAAATACTTCTAAGTCTATGAATTGGGTGATTCAAACCTATCATGGCTATCACTTAACAAGGAGAATCAGAAAGCTGCTGCTTATAATACACTGCTTAGTGAAATCCAAGGAATCACTGAATTCGAAGTAAAACTAATGAAGCACTTTTTAAGTTTCACTATACTACCCTGCTTACTCTGGAACGAAATAGCATTTTTTGTGGTAGTTTAGAATTAAACTGAAACTTTTCAAAACGTTCTTTCATTAACTGGCACTGCAATGAGGTGATAAGAGTCAATTAATTCAAGAAGCTGCAAAGTCACTCACATATATTTGATTGTTGCTGAAACGTTTCTGAATTTCATAGAGGAGACTACTATCTGTCAGTTCGCTCAGAGTAGCAAGGTCATCGTTGGGTGCTGGAGGCATTAACTTGACCTGAAAATGCAACACAAGATTTTTAAATAATCAAATTTTCTATCCATCCACCATAATTTTAATATGAAATCAAGACATATGGAGTGTAGTAAAGGACATTTTTATTAAACACTAAACATCATTTTCATAAGAAAAAATACATTCATACACATACATTTGAAAGAGCTGAGCAGCTGGTGCGGGTGGACCTAGATGGGCTGTATGTGGTCTTTTTCTGCAATCATGTTTCTTTGTTTCTAATAGGTTAAAAGTCAATACATCAAAGACTGAATTAGTATGGATCAGTAAACCCTCCCTGAAAGAGCCATATGCTTCTTTTTTCTTGGGCAGGGTTTCTTTACCGATAAGTTGTAAATAATGGCGCTTAAATGTTGAATTTTTGTAAAACAAAAAAGTTATTTAAAAAATACAACTTGCAAAGAAAAGTATCATAAGGAATGCAATAAAAAAAGAATCAAAATAAAAAACTAGTATACACACTATGGGCCTTATTTTCTAAACGTACCGCACGCGGTAAGGGACATTTCGCACGCGAAATGTCCCTTTTCGCGTGCGATACCAAAATGGGGGCGGAGTCGGCCCCAGAAGAGGAGGAGTCAGGGCATCACCGGGGCCGACTCCGCGAAGACGCCATGGACGACGAAAAGGTAAGGCCCTTTTCGCGTCTGAGTTCGCTCCCAATAGCTACACCTCCTATGGTGGCGCTACTGGGTGTGAAACCAGCAGCGATCCACCGTGACGGTGCGATCACTGCCGGCTAGCGCAGGCCTGCCCCCCGTTTCGGCCCCCGCCTCTCATTACCTTAAGTATCGCAGGCCTGAGATACTTAAGAAAATGAGGCCCTAAGTGCATGTAGAATACACCAAAATCAAAATTAGAAGGAGAACCAAGGAAATACCAAGGAGTGATTATAAGAAAAAAATAAAGAAATCTATAAAAAACAGAGCATAGACCCTGCTAAAAATACATATAGTGCTAAACAGTACCTCCTCCTCTATCAACAGTCACAATATTCCTGGATTTCTTAGAATCAATGAAATGACAATTGAGAGGGTTCATAACATATTAGGTTTAGCATAAGACATCATCAGCTAACATTTACATTGGAAAACAGGTAGGAAATTTGCTGAAATTGTTTCCTATGGTGCTGTGTAGCTCTGCACAGGCCTGGAAATATCATATTTTATGACCTATAAATAAAGCATAGGCATTCCCAAAATAAAAACACAGGACTAAGTCCCAATCTAATGAAAACACAAGAGTCACTAAAAGACTATGGGTTTCATCCACCATCAATGACTATTACCTCAGATACATCCAAACCATCCTTACATTCATTAGCCTAATCTTTCCCATCCTCAGCCTCTGGTTCCTCCCTGGAGGGAAGAAAAAAGGACTTACAAATGGGGGTAATGCTTCTTCTGAAATTTTAAGCACATCACATCTGAACCGGGGAAAATAATGATAACTTAGGATAGCTGAGCAGCTGAATCAGATTCCCAGACCTTACCTCAGTCACATGGCTAGGGCAATGTGAGGTTGGCACCATTTTGGGAAAAGGCGCCGACAGGGATTGGTGTATGGTTGCACCCATACCCGCTGTGGGATCGAGGATAAGGTAAGGGCATTTCTGGAGGGAAGCTGGAGGATGAGGGGAAGGGGAGCTATGCAATCGGGGGGTCAGGGGGAGGCTATGGCAATTGTAGGGTCAGGGGGAGGGGGAAGGGGCCACCACATGCCGTCAACTTTATTTTTCTTTTCAGGGAGTCAGGACCACCTCGACTGGTGGCCCTGGGTTTTAAACAGGATCAGCAATGAGCCACGCTCAGCCTCCCCATTTGGCCACACTTTATTTTTCAGTAGCTATTAGCCCTTTAAGATGATGGTGGTTCCATGAGGATGGGGGCCACATTGTGTTAAAGGGCTGCTTCTGCAGTCTTTGGTGTGGTGGTGTTTGGCCATCTCCATAGTCATTTCCTTCCTGGAGGTAGTACAGGGTTGCAAGTTGGTCTTCTGCCAAACCAACCTCTTACCCTATAGGTTGAGTCCTAGGGTTCTAGGAGCAGTAGGGCTTGTCTTCTGTACAACATCAGGCTAGATGAGGCAGGGCAGGCTAGACAAGGCAGGGCACAGATAAAGGACAAACTAGACAGGAAATGGACAAGGATAGGACTGAACAAGGATAGGACTATACAAGTAACAGGAACAAGAAAGCCAAACAGGGCACAAGGCTGACAAGGTATTCTTAGTAAGCCTGGAGGCTGCAAGGTAAAACAGGAAAGCCCAGGAGGACACAAAACATGGCAAGGAGGCCAGAGAGGTCACAAAGCAAGGCCAGAAGGCTGGAAGGGCCCAAAGCAAGGCAAGGGGCCCAAGAGAGGCCACAGAGCAATAAAAGAGGCCAAACAGAGCCACAAGGCAAGGCAGGAGGCCAGGGTAGGCCACAAGGCAAGGCAGAATAGCAAGGTAAGAGAAGCCAGGCCAGAGAGCCGGGGTGATTCAAAAAAGAGGCACGGAGGCACTGAGCAGGCTGGGTTAATTAGGGTTGAGGCTTGAGTGTAGTGTGACCTGTATTAATGCAGTTAATGTTTAATATTTTTATCCTCTACTATTAATATTTTTATCCTCTACTATTAGCAGAGCTTTCTCCCTCGCCGGCCCCACCTTATGGAACTCCCTACCCCATGATATACGCCTAGAGACACATACACCCAAATTAAAAAAAAAACTGAAAACCTGGCTTTTCCAGCAAGCCTACTCCATATCCCCCCCTACCACTTAGAATTTCCCCCATTAGTGAATTCCTCTATAATATATACTCTTCGAGCTATGACTATGAATGCCTCCGATTTAAGACTAAGAATTTGCCTGCTGTTTGTTGTACTTTGAACTCTCCTATCTGTGTATATAGTTGGTTTACTCATATTGAGTTATATTTATAGCTAGTTTTCACCCCCCTGTTTAATGTACTCTATTGGTTATATGTAAGGGCCCCGCCCAAAAGTTAATCTTGTTCCGCTGTTATATGTAAGGGCTCTGCCCAAATGTTTTTGTTTTTTGTAAACCGATGCGATGTGTCAACGGATGTCGGTATAAAAGAGACCTTAAATAAATAAATAAATAAATATAAAGATCAAAGTTTTGCATCAGTGAGCATTAGTTAGCGTTGACACCATTGTGTAATAAAAGAGAGGTCTGCAGGCTTTGAACCAAGCACTAATCTACTCTGCTGAATCCCTGCTGCTACTGCGGGATGAATACCTGAGCCTGTCCCATGTTACATTTGTTTGTCCATAGTTCCATCCTCCAGCCCCGATATCAACAAGGACCCCTTCAAGGCTGCAACGTGGCAGGCCACTGAGCTCAAGCAGGGCTGATGCTACTTGCAGCAGGATGCCGCCGACTCAGCCCGATGCTGCTCCTAAGGTGCACGTGTGCGTAACCTCCCCAGATTTAAAGCGCCCATGGCAGGAAACTCCCCACGACATCACAGCCCTCACCCTATAAAAAGGCCTTTCTCCTTACAGTCCACACCTCGTCTATAGGTCCACTACTGCGAAGTACAGCAAGTTGCCTCAGTATTTCTGTTTGTGTTCCTGGTCTTCATCTCTTCAGTACCCAGTCCTTGTTCCCTAGTTCCTGGTCTTCATCTTCATCCTGTGGTCAGTCTTTAGTTCTTCAGTGTCTTCTGTGCTTTGCCTGCCCACCTGTGCTGCTCCTCACCTCCCTGCCTGCCTGTTCCACCTTCCCTCAGACAGATCTCAGATTCGGACTTCAGCCTGTTGATTCTTGACTATGCTTGAACTCCGTCTGCCACAACCACTGCTTGACTCTTGACCATGTCTCACCACTGCCTGCCTTTACCACTGCCTGTCTCCAACTATGCCTGAACTCAACCTGCCCTGACCCTGACCTGACCATCTCCACAACATCCAGCTCATCAGCAAAGGCCCCCTGCCTAAGACCTGCTGGCCCCAGCACCCAAGGGCTCAATCAAAGGGGAATGAGGGCTAGTATAGGTGAAGCTTCACTAGTTATCTGCCACTGCCAGCTCCGCCAGCTGATGGTGGAAGCCTGCAGGGTTCCTTCCTACAGCTTGCGCCAACTCCACCTCTGTCCAAGAGTCTACACTCGCAACATCCTTTTCTGCCGCTGACATGTGAAGGAGCCTCACCAACCACAAGCGACATCAGTGAACATCAACACCATCGTGTGCTAAAAGAGAGGCCTTGGGGCAGGCCTGCCACTTTGTGTGCCCCTTCATGGGACATGAGTGTGACAGTGAAGGGAGTTTTGGTACTGTTATTCTTATTTTTATTATTTGAGTATCTAGTTATTTTTTTGACTTTATATTTTAAGCTGACCCCCTTAATGGAGTCAGTAATAGATTCTAATGTCATTTCTTTGTGATCTGGCAACGGCAGCTACCATAATCTAGAATTGTCTTGAAAAGAATGGGATACAGTCAATAGAGTGTTAGTATATCCTTCTCGGCTTTCCATCATTGATACTAATATTTCAGAAAATTAATGTATGGCATATGTGAATGCTAGGTCAGCTAAAAAAAAAAAACTTAAATCATAAATTTTTTAATTCAGTTTAATTTAGAATTTTTTTATTCTTATCAGAATCTTGGTTGAAAGATGTTTTAATGAATGGATTAAGTCCCTTGGGGTATTTATATGAAACAGTTGGTTGATTTTAAAAAAGTTGGAGGTGGGTGTTAGTTATTTTTAGAAAGATTTTTAAAGTAAACATTTGCTCTGAATTCTAGCAATAATTTTGAAGCTCTTGTTTTGCAAGATCATTCATTGACATTTTATCTGGCTATTTTACCCCCATCTCAGAAATCAGGAGTAATTAACTCTGTAGATAATTTTTTTAGCTACCTTGTGTTTGCAGTGTAAAAGGTTAATTATTTTTGGAGATTTTAATATGCACTTTGAAGATGATTCTTCGCCTGCTGTTATGGCTCTTTTGGCCAAACTAAGTATTATGGTAAAGCATGCAACACATCTCTATGACCATATGTTAGATATTTTAATTAACGATGATTTAGCTCAACAAAACTTGGTTCCTGACATAAATAACTTGTTTATACCTTGGGTCAGATTATAAATTGCCTTTGTTTCATTTGAACAATCTAGATAATTTTGAGGTGTGATTTTATTCAAAAGGTGGTCAGACCAACAATTAATTCTCATATTTTCTGTTCTAAGTGGATTGCATTGAAGGAAATGTTTAATGACAGAGTTGATTTATGCGGTTAAATTGTGGAACCAAGTATTGAAGCAAATTTATGATATTGTTCCTGAAAAGGTAATAAAACAGTGAGTACTGACATCAGTTGCGCCTTGGTATATAACAAGGATTTGTTAGAATTAAGGAAAAAATGACAAAATGCAGAAAGGAAATGGATGAAACATAAGGATGTGAAATAAAAGGGTTTTTTTTGTTTTTATCTACATAAAGGTCAAATGTGTTTCAGTCTAAAGAATTGTTTTACATCTGCAAAAATTGAAGATGTGATTAATAAACCATTAGAGCAGTGTTCAATATGGTAAAAGGATTGTTAAAAACAAACCCTGCGTACAAAGACCTTGACCCTATATGCTGAGGATTTAGCAATTCATTTTCAGGACAAAATTGCCACAGTAAAGAGTCTGATGCATTCATCTGGTATTGATGAAGTATTCGATAGTCATTCAGAGATTAGTATGATTCATTGGTCATCCTTTAGATTGACCAAAGGAGAACTTTGTGAAGTGTTGGCTGGAGTTAAGTTAGTAAAGTATGATCTTGACCAATGTCCATTTTTGAATCTGAAAAATTATTTAGAAGTGTTTGCTAATCAAATAGGGGTAGATTTTTGAACCAGCAGTGCGGGCGTACATGTGCACACACTACCCGGCACGCACACATGTACGCCCGATTTTATAACTTCCACACGCACAGGCGCGTGGAAGTTATAAAATCGGGGGTCGGCACATGCAAGGGGGTGCACAGTTGTGTACCTTGCACGTGCCGAGCCAAGCCGCATGGGCTTTCCCCGTTCCCTCCAAGGATGTACTGAAATTGGAGCGGCCTTGGAGGGAACCCCCCACCCCACCTTCCCTTACCTCTCTCGCCCTTTCTCCCCCTACCTTTTTGCTAAATTATCTTTTATTTCAAAATTTACTTCAGCCTTAGGGCTGAAGTAAATTGTGCGCGCCGGCTGACTGCCTGAGCGCGATCCCCGGCACAGCAGCAAATGGCTGCTGTGCCGGGAGCCTCTAGTCCCACCCCGCCACCTCCCCGCTTCTTTTTGCAAGCCCCTGGACTTACACACATCCTGGGGCTTTTGAAAATCTGCCCCATAATGAACATGATTAATATGTCTACTATTATTATTATTGTTCCATGTTATTTTGCTTTCTCATTCCTCCCCTATCTAAATTCTTATCTAACTAAGGCCTGGATTTTCTACGGTCACAGACCTTAGAGAATTTGGCGGTAACGGGGGGGTGGGTGGAGTGAAGCAGGGGGAGGGCCTGCGAACGTTGGCAATGATTGCACCTGCGTGGTGCTATCGCTGCTGGTTTTCGCACCCAATAGCGTCACCATGAAAGGTGGCGCTATTGGGCATGATACTGGCGGTGATAAGGAGTCTTACCTTTCGCCGTCAGTGAAGTCATCGCGGAGTCCGCCCCGAGGCCTCCCCTTCCGGTGCGAACTCCGCCCCGATTTAGATACCGCACGCGAGAAGTCCCTTTTCGCATGCAATACCTTTAGAAAATGACCCCCTAAGACACTGAATGTGTAACCATTCTCTTTATATTGTTTTTTACAACTATTTATCCTGTTTGATGTAACTTCTGCTTCTCTCCTTCTCCCTTCATTTTTGCTATCTGTTAACTGTAAACCGATGTGATGTACAAACACCGGTAAATAAATAAATACATCTTTCTCTCTCAAGGTCTGGTTCCTGTAGAATGGAAACAAGTGATCATTCAAACAATTGTAAAGATCCATCTTTATCAGAAAATGAGTTAACTAATTATAGACTTATTTCCAAATTATGCTCAAGGGGTAAAATTATAGAGAAATGTGCATTGCTTCAACAGGAAACATTGTTGGATGATTATCATATACTAAATTTAAAAAAAAACAGTGTGGTTCCTGCACATTTTGTGGAACTGAATGTTTTCTAATTTCACTGTTTGATGACATGTTAGAGGGTGTGGGGAGGGGCGGGAGTTACTTCAGGTTGGGGGATGAGAAATAAATAAATAAAATGAGAAATAAATGCTGGCATGAATAGTAATATACTGAGAATACGTGCATTGGGAAGAGTAGACCAATGAAGCCAATCTTTCCAGATTGTGCTGACAAGTGGATGTTCTGGTTTTTTTTTTGAAAATTCAGTAAAAGATACTTGAACATGAACTCCTTGATGTGCCTCGCACTGGAATTTTTATACAGTTGGATGTAGCCTCAGCATTTGACACTATATCTCAAGCCTTTCCACTTGATCAGCTACAATCTATTGAAATTGAAAGTGATATATTAAGATGGTTTTCATCCTTTTTGATAGGTTAGATTTAGAGGTGGTTTTCAGTTACAATCTGGGGTGCCGCAGGGGTCCATACTTTCAATGGCCCTTTTTGATGTATTTTTATAACTTCTTGGACCTCTTATGAAATTCCTGAGCTTAGTGTATAAATTGTATGCATATGAATTACAATTTTTTTAAATTCCTAGGCCAAAGCCAGGAGAATTTCTAGAAGAGTGTTTTCCTAGGTGTTACAGGAAGATCAAAGATTGGTTCATATACAATCAGTTGTTATTAAATGAAAATAAAACCATTATATTATGGATAGGGCAATTACATCGCCCTTCTCCATCTATAACCACTGCTGGGTCTCAGACCCTTTGTTTGTTAGAAGAGGCACATAATCTAGAGGTATTAGATGATAGGAAACTTTCTCTTAAGAATCACGTTAGAAATGTCTCAAAAGCAGCATTTTATAAGTTGCATTTGGTGATGCCTTGTGGCATTATCTATCTCCCATGTATTTTAGATTAATTGTTTAAGCCCTGGTTTTGAGTTCAGTAGATTATTTTAATTTGTTTATTGGGCTGCCAAAATATTTGATGAATGTTCTGCAATTGATGCAGTCAGGAAATTTGTGGTTTGCAGTAGTCTGTGGTTTGTTATGATGTACATGAAAAATTAGCATTGATTCATAATTGCTCAGAGGTCACAATTTAAAATACTTTCATTGCTACATAAAGCCATCTATGATGAGGCTAATAGTTTATTAAAGAGGATATCTATTTATATACCTAATTGTAGATATAGGAGTAGATTTGTAAGTTATGCGCAGGCGTAGATTTGTTCGCGCAACTCAGTGCGAACAAATCTAAGCCAGATTTTATAACATGCGTGAGCTGCTGCGAGCATTTTATAAAATCCAGTGTCAGCGCGCGCAGGGTGGTGCACAATTGTGCAACCTGCGTGCGCCGAGCTGAGCAGCCTGCCTCCATTCCCTCCGAGGCCACTTCGGAGCGGCCTCGGAGGGAACTTTTTTCTGGCCCCCCCACCTTCCCCTCCCTAACCAACCCCCCCAGCCCTAACTAAATCCCCCCTACCGGCCGTATGGCCGGCGCCATTTTCCGTACGGAAAAACGATTTGCATGCAGGAAGTCGTTCCCGGACCCCCAGGGACTTTTGGCCAGCTTGGGGGGGCCTCCTGACCCCCACAAGACTTGCTAAAAGTCCAGCGGGGGTCCGGAATGACCTCCTGCAGTCGAATCGTGTTGTCTACGGCCGGCGCCATTTTGCGCAAAATGGCGCCGGCCGTAGACAACACGATTTGACTGCAGGAGGTCGTTTTGGACCTCCGCTGGACTTTTGGCAAGTCTTGTGGGGGTCAGAAGGCCCCCCCAAGCTGGCCAAAAGTCCCTGGGGGTCCAGCGGGGGTCCGGGAGCGATCTCCTGCCGCGAATCGTTTTTCCGTACGGAAAAACCAAAGGTAGCACCGGCCCCATTTCTACAAGCACCGGAGGTCCGAGAGTGGAAGATCACAGCGGGACCCTTCCTCTGGACCCCAGGTAATTTAAGGTATTTTGGGGGGGTTCGGGAGGGTGGGGGATTTATTTTAAAGGGTCGGGTGGGTTTTAGGGGTTTTTTTTTAAGCGTGCCGGTTTTCCCGCCCTCCCCTTTCCCCTCCCCCTTCCCCCGATTTACGATTTTTGACGATAAATCGGGGGAATTGTTATTGTATCGCGGCTCTAACGATTTTTGATGATTTAAAATATATCGGACGATATTTTAAATCGTCAAAAAACGATTAACATCCCTAATGCACAAGGACTGTTGCTGCTTCTGCTTTTAAACGGCAGAGAGGGGGTGACAAGGCTAGTAATGCTGTCCTCTCCTGATGCCAGTGCTAGCTGGTGGTATTTCTGCAGATGATGCTGTACACCGAAGTTTGTAAGATTCCCCAGCACTTTCCCCTCAAAGGATGGCCTTACGACAGTGAATTCACTAAACAAACTATGGAACCTCCTTCACTTTAAAGTGCTTCCACACCACGGATGTCTGACAGGATCCTCTCTCTCTGGAAGATGCTACTGGTGGTACTGGAGTTGAGGGAGAACTGGAAAGTAAACGGCCAGGAGCATCATTCATTAGGAATGCAAATTCAGTTTTTACAAATGCCAAAAATGCAACAGCCTGATCAAAGTCTGGCACCAAGGCTAGGGCCCTATCCCTTTGTAGTTGACAGGGCTGGAGAGCACCCACCTCGGTCTCCATTTACCCCCCTTCCTGGATCCAGTGAAAATGTGCTGGAGTGAAGTCCTGTCACACCTGACTTGATCTCGACACTTTAGATGGATGGAGCCATTTTTAGAATACAGTGCTGAAATGACATCACTTTGACTCCTCCTTGAATGACCAATGCCATTTTGCTGTGAGGCTGTACATTTATATGGCCATCCAATAAAATGGTGACAGCTGTACCAAAGGAAGGCGCCAAAGTAATGTAATTATGACACTGCCCTCCAGGCAGATGGCACCATTTTTAAAGTTTACTGAATTGTACAAAACCTTCTAATAAATTCAACTTGTACAATGTAATCAGTGTGTACATAGTGCATAAAGAGTGACCTGCCATACGAGGCACTCCCAGCTAAATTATCCATCATTGCCTTCTCAATAATCATTGGTCAATATCATACGATTAAGGGAATCAGTAACCTGATTTTGTTTAATGTGGAACAGATGAAGTTATGATATATTCAGATAAGGGTTTGTTTGTTTTTTGCTGCAATGAAAAATCAGACTATAAAAATTGAACTGTATTTCTGAGACCAATGATTATTGAGAAGACAATGAAGGTCAATTGAGCTGGGAGTGCCTCGTATGACAGGTCACTTTTCACGTACTATGTACATACTGATTTCATTGAACAAGTTGAATTTATAAGAAGGTTTTAGCATTATTTTCCCTCTTTTTTTTTTTTACTAGATTATCTTGGTGTTTGGACCATTTTTAAAGTGCCAGGACCTGGGTAGGAACAACAGGGTCTTGCTCCTGCCCATTTCCACTGGATCTGGAAAGGGGTGACTGCTGCTCCACTAACCTCTGCAGCATCATATGGATGAAATTCCAGTGAATGCAAAAACCTTGAATCACACACTTATGAGGCATCCCAAATCCTTTGTGCTTTTCACAGAGAAGTTGCTCCACCTTCACACTTCCATGGAAATGTCCTTCTATTTTCCTATATTTTTCTATCAACTCCTGCAGGAACACATTCCCATAGTCCTTGGACCCCAGCCCCAGGGCATCCTTCACTGCCAGGTGCAATGAATGTGCAAAACAATGGATACCCTGAAAGCCCCCAACTTCTATTGTCTTTACTATATTTGAAAGGTAAATGTGAAGTCAAATGAAAACCCAACAAAAACCAAAAGCTTCACTCATATATTTCACAAAAATTCATATGTGATTACTCCCGGATGTTAAAAATTGGAGGAAAAAAAAAAGACCTCAGCACCTCATGCTTGTTCTAACCAGAACACACAGCGATTGAGAGGTAATTTCCAATTATAAGTCTTAAAAAGCCTCCAACCTCCAAATTCCTAAATTTTAATCAAAATAATCATTTTATTAACTTATCTGACTGGATGAAATTGCACCAGGACCGTTCACTTGTGGTCACTCATTTCAGTGATGCAAACCATGCATTAAATAATGCTGATTGTAAGCCAGAAGTGCATTGTATGCATTTATTAAACCAAGCCAACGTCAGCTAACATTTCGCCGTATGGCTGTGTCAAGGCATTTGCTTCTTAGTCACGAAGTTCAACACCTAATGATTCTCTACTGCGGACCAAACCGCGAACGGTGAAACATTAGCTGCAATTTTTAAGAAAACATGAAATGAATATACAAAAATACATACCTTTAAAATTAATAAAATGATTATTTTGATTAAAATTTAGGAGTTTCTGGTTAGAACAAGCATGAGGTACTGAGGTCTTTTTCCCTCCAATTTTTAACATCCGGGAGTAATCACATATTAATTTTTGTGAAATATGAGTGAAGTTTCTGTTTTTTGTTGGATTTACTATATTTGACCCATTGTCAGACACAAGGAAACCTGTGTTTAGACTCTTGCCTCTGGTCTAGCTACCAGCAATTCTCTTATTGCTGATAGAATATTCAAAGAGGTATGGGAGCCATCCAGAGACTGGGTGTGCAGCAAAGCCCATCTGTACTCTGCTAGTTATGCTGCCTACTCCTGCCTCAGCCAGGTTCCATCAGTGTGCTGTCAGGGAGAGGCAAGCATGTGTATTATTCATATTGGTCCAGATGTCATTCATGAAATGCATGCTCCTCCCATCTGCCTTAGCCAGCCATGTCTAGATGCAACTTCATCACTGATTGTAAAGGCATAGGATAACCTTCCTACTAAATGTACTCCTGGAAGGCACTTTGTCATTGGGGGCTAACATATGCTGTAGATGCTTAAAAACCTCGCAGGGGCTGGTCAACAAGGGCTATCAGTTCTCCACTTCTCCTTGCCCCGGGAGAGTACTATGGAACACCACCTCATTTCCTCCATGCTGTTTTGGCACATGGAAGGCGGCTGCTAGCCTGCCACCTGACTTCTGAAAGGGGCCATGAGTCCAGATTGGGGAAAAGTCTTCCCCTTTTCACCCCCTTACCTCTGGCTTTTACCTGGAGTGGCAGAAGTGGTCCCCAAACTAGCACTGCCAACATCTCCTGATATTTGCGAGATGGCCTATTTGTTTCCCTTGACTGATATCCTTCATGTAGTGAATACACTGAGCAAAATGTGGGTTCTCCCTCCCTTTGAAGTTTCTCCAGATCAGGGATTTCTTCTATGATCCCTTCTCTTCATCCTTAGGGGCTGAGGGGGTCATTTATTAAAATGCTATAAGGTGTTTTTGCATATGTTAAGGGCTTAACACATGTGAAAAGCAGCACTGTTAACGCATGCGATGAGCCCTTAACGCGTGGGAAAATGCCTTTAATGCATGCGATAGCACCATAATGTATGGTGCGATGCAAATCCGAAAAAGAGGAAGAGTTAGGGGTAACATCAAGCTAGGTTTGAGAGAACATTGCACAAATCTCATCTTTGTGTGAGTTTCCTCACTCCGAAGGTCATCAAATCTTCACAAGAGACCACTGTTCTGTTCGTACGTCTCACTTTGAATGTCAAAGTGGCCCCTAACCCCTACACTAATACCTAAACCTCACCTCGAGCTACTAGGTGGGCCTCCCATAGAGATAAATACCAATCTAGGGTTAGGGCATTATGGCTAGGTTCTCTCTGTCTGTCTGTCTCTCTCTCATGGTCCCCCCAGTGGTTGTATGTAGGAAATACCACATTCTGGCACTTATCTCAAAGTGTGAAAAAGTTGCAATAAATTAGCTCTTCACATAGGTATTAGCACAAATTGCAATAAACTGCCTATTACCATAAAACACACCCCTTTTTCTATCACAGGCGATATTTAGTGCATTTTGATAAATCCAGGCCTGAGTTTGCTACTGGAGTTGAGATAAAGGGAGGATACTGAGGAATGATACTAGGGTCATCGTGCATGCTCTTTACCTGAGCTGCCTGTTCTTCCTGAATTTCCTCTATCTGCCCCCATCCCTGCAGTGGAGGCTAAGACAATACTAACTAATCCTCCAAAAGTTTTCTAGTAGTTCTTCAGTTTCTTATTCAGGGAATCCTGTACAAGGGTTTTCCTCAGAATTGGTTGATACAAAAGTTGCCTTCACCCATAGAGCATGACTTAATCATCACCATCTCACCATTAACCTGGATAAAACAGATTCTGAACCTGAGTAGGTTGCCTCTAGAGGATGTCCCTTCATATTTCAGATTTGAAAAGTTGGAGATTCTTGTTTCTCCAGTGGTTCATAATTTAGGAGTTCTTATTGACCGTGAATTTTCTATGAAAGCTCAGGTGAAAGATATAATTAGGTCTTCCTTTTTCACACTGTGTATGCTTTGCATATACCAATGTTAAACCAATGTTGTCTGCTGAGTATGTTTGCTCAGCTGGCAAGTGCTAATCTTAACTAGTATGGATTATTGTACTGCTCTACAGGTAAGCCTGCCAGCTAATACTCTAAAAGCACTTCAAATAATTTAGAATTTGGCCACTAGAATGTTGATGAGGACTGGCCTTTGTGAAAATATATCACTACTCTTGTAAGCCTTACCCTGGGTTAGTTGTGGAATCATGCATTAAATTATAACATTGTAATGCTTGTATTTGAATTACTTAACAATGAGATTACTTCATGGACCAATGTAATGTGGCACGCCTGTTGTGTTCCTCTAATGAAGGTCATTTGGAAATCCCGTCATTTTGGGTAATCTATTTACATGGAGCTCATGGTCGAGTCTTCACTAAATGGGGCCAACATTGTGGAATACTATCCCCAGTCCTATCAGGATACTGAACTGAATTACTATGTTTCAGAAAGCAATAAAAACATTTGTTTACTCATATTTATGGTGAGGGCTGAAATTTTGGTGTGTGTTTTTCTGATCCAGTTAAATCATATTTGAAAGAATACTTTTATGGTTCAGTTCAGGATTGCAATAATGAAATCATTGTGTCTTAGTTGCTTTTATGAATTATTTGGGGGGGGGGGGGGGGGCAAGGGGGTGGGGCTGGAGGAGGCCGGTACAGCGGGCATTTGTCTTTTAGTTGTTTCATTGTCTTTTTCTTGTATGTTCTTCTGAGGTCAATATTTAAAAGGCATTTAGACAATTCACAAGTTATCTAAATGGCAAATTCAACATATTTAGCCACATATCCAGCTAAATTATAACCAAACAGTTCATTATCTGGCTATAATTTAGCCAGATAAAAAAAAAAAAAAAGAGGCATTCAGGGGTATTTCGGGAAGGGATTTAGTTATCCGACTAACTTAGCCAAATATTAGATTAATCCACCAGCTAGTTTAGCCAGATAATTTTAGCTCAGCATCAGAGTAGGACTAAAGCTATTCGACCTGGTGTGGTCAGATAACTTTGCTACTTATCCTGATATCTTTAAAGTTCCCCACCCGCACTCACAATATCATGACCCTCCCGGACCCCCATAAATCCTGCCAGGAGAGAAAGAGATAGCTCCTAACTGCTCCCGGCATATCCAGCACTGATCTGATAAGACAAGCACTGATTGGTATTTAGTTGAATTACATTTTTTCTCTCTTTTAGGTTTTTTGAATTTTATATATCTGAGCAAGCATATTTTGAAGGTCATAAAAATCCAGTTTTATGTACATCCGTCTTAAGAATGTATGTTTTAAATTGAATTAGTTCAAAAACAACCTACATCTCTCCCATGAGAAAGGCTTCATCTTCAAGTCGTATTGCTATTAAATGTATGATGTTTCCAACATGAATTATGTGAAGTAATGCATAAATCAGTTTTAATAATAAATGAATATACAGCCTAAGCAATGACATGATCTATCCTTATGAAAAATTAAATACATGATTACTTTTGCTACACATGATTATTAACTTTAAAATATATTGAATTCATGCAAAAAGGAATGCAATTTTTCATTTTTAGCCCACAATACAACAGATAACAGAACCTAATTCAAGGAATCAGTTGCTTGCTCTAGAAAAATACTGCATGTAATTTCTATAAAATTAGGACATTTACATTTAAAACCTTTTAAATCTATTTTGTTGCAATGAATAATGGTGAATACATGTATTAACCTCTTCTATTTCATAGTCTCTGTTCTACTTTGCTACAGTTCCTAGTCATGTTGTAATGCCCCAAAACTATATATAGAAACATAGAAATGACGGCAGAAGACGACCAAACGGCCCATCCAGTCTGCCCAGCAAGCTACGCACTTTATCCATTTTTTCCCCTTTTTCTCTCTCCCACCTGTTACTATTGGCTTCCAGTACCCTAAAGCCCTAATTCCCCTCCACCCCACCACCAATTTAGAGAGCAGCGCCGAATCTGCATCCAAGTGAACGTCCAGCTCAATTAGGTGTAGCAACCGCTGTAACAAGCAGGCCACACCCTTACCCCCCCCCTGTTTTTATTTTTTTGTTTGTTTGTTTATTTTTTGGAGATAGCAGCCCTCCAAATTACCTTTTAAAACAGAGGGTGTTGCACAGGGGCATTGCAAGAAGTGAGCAAGTAGGGTGACCACCCTGGGTGCTGAGATTGGGGTGTGGGGTTTAGAATCCACAGCAGACATTTTTAAGTATGTGAGGCCTAAGAGGAAGGGCCATCAAAAGAAATCCTTATCTGGGATGTTGCTTTGTCACCCAACTGCCCTGGACGTTCAAATCTTGATAAAATACATTGGCAGATAATTATGTTGATTTTCTATGGAGTCTTGTGAATCCGTGAACATTTGTGGCAGATCGGTGAAAATGCATCAGATGGCAACAAATTCTGCTACAGATTTTGTCAAAACAAATAGATTTCTGGCAAGGTTCATCATTTGAATCTGAGCAAGCTTTCTAAAGTGACCCAGAGATAGGATGGCAAAGTTGATTTTGATGAACACAAGCCCTTTGGAAAGCAAGACCCTAATGGCCATATTTTCAAGGATTTACGCGCGTAGAGTGGCTTACGTGCGCCGAGCCGGGAGGCAGGTGCATGTTGCGTGCGCTAGCAGCCTGCCGGCACGCGATGCTCCGACGGTGGCAAATGACCGCTGTGTCTGTGGCCTCTGGCCCCACCCCCGCACCTCCCCTTTAGTAAAGGCTCGGGACTTAGATGCGTCCCGGGGCTTTACGCTCGTCGCCGGGCCTTTATAAAAGATCTACGTGCGTAGAGCTTTTAAAATCCAGCCCATAACAAACATTTTTTTTTGATGGGGGGGGGTTAGAGTAGGGCTGGGGGGAGGGGAAGGGAACGGGGGAAGCCCGTGGGCATCGGCGTGCACACGGTGCATTACATTGCACCCCCTTGCGCACCGACCCCCGATTTTATAACATGCGCGCCATATTATAAAATCGGGCATACGTGTGCACGCGCCGGGTAGCGCGCGCACATGTACGCCTGCATGCAGGTTTGAAAATTCACCCCTATGATTGTCACTGCCAACAGTGCTAAGCATTCTCTTAGAATACACCCTAGTTGGTACAAATAAATTAAGTAATAAATTATATATCACCTTGTACAAGTTTAACAAAGGAAAAAAAGTACTATCAGCTTACCACACAAAGGGATTATCTCTTAGAAATTAAAATATGATGGCAGATAAAGATGACACTGTCCATCTTGTCTGCTTATTATCTCATCCTGTTGCAATACCTCCAGCATTGCACTGACTTCCCTGCAAAAACGTATCTGTGCTTATTCCATATTTTCTTGAATTCTGATATTGGGTTTGTTTGTTTTTTTTTATCTCCACCTATTCTATTGTTAAACTTTGTATCCACCACTCTTTTTAAGATATTGATTTTCAAACATTGTAAGGAGCATAAATATGCTTTAATGGTATCCAGCAATATATTTTTCAAAGTCCTTTTTCTGTTTTAGCCTGCCTAGAAATGGTTTTAAATTCATTTCTATTGTTTATTCCTTAAATTCTGCTTTTCCTATTGAGGATAATTTTCAAGTCATTTCCACTCATACAACATGGGTCAGTGCAGATTGGATGGGTTATTGAAGTCCTCAGCCTGGCCCTGCTGAGATCAATAATAGTCCCAGCCAGGTGCCAAGAAAATGATCAAGCTTAAGGGGTGAATTTTCAAAGAGTGGTGTGCATAAAAATTAGCAAATATGTGCATATGTAGCAACCTCTTGTGTGCATGCTATTTATAAACAAACATACAGGCATATTTTTGCTTATGTGCGCACATATACACGCGCAAAAATGTATGGTGTAGGGGCACTCTGAAGAGGGATCGACATTTGCATGCATAAGCTGCTATTTTAAAAGACACTTATAGGGGGAGATCACATGATGCTTTGACCCTAGCAAGATGCACAAGCTTGCTGCTCTGAGTGCCGTCTCACTGCATCATCCCTTAATATCTTCTTTTGCCTAAGCTTTGAGGCAGCGAGGTTTTTTTTTATTATTATTATTTTGGAAGCTTTGACTGTCCTGCTTGTGCAAAGTCTGCCTAGTAATATCCTCTTGCTACACACACACACAAAAAGACAAGGAGGACAAAAACACTCCAACTGATCTCAAAATGGTGGCGGACAAGGGTATCTGAAGTCTGCCACTGCTGCACTGCCACTGCCACTGCCGCAGCAGTGGCAGTGCTGGAAGTAAAATTTGAGAAGAGCTACAAGAAACTGGAAGGGGTCACAGCTGTGCTGTCATCAGCCTCCACTTCACCGGGTTGAGTAAGATGAAGTGGCAACTAAAGAAACAGAGGACTAGTTGGAGAACACAAAAAATCATGCTCAGCTTGTACTTCATAGGCTTGCCTGAAAGTTTAGCTGATTCAGGACTGCAAGGTTTTGATAAGGCCTGGTTTCTGTGCAAACTAGGCTTCAGTGCAGACTAACAGGCCGATACAGTACTGCGTTTGGACGCACTTACCCCTTATTTAGTAAAGGGTAATAGCGCGTCAAAAACACTCCCCCTAGGATTCCCCCTCCACTGGGCTGCCGCACAGATGAGTAAGCAGAGGCAAACCCCCTCCCCCAGGAACTGGAAAGATGGACACCATTTGTTAAATGTTTGTGGGACAGCGATTGACCTTTTGGAAATAATCAGTAAATGTGAACCCCCAGTCTGAGTCCAGTCTGTCTATACTTGAAGAGAACACTTCACCAGAAAGATACACACGCAGCAGGAGGGGCACTCCATCACCTGGGCCACAGTGGATTTCCTCTTCCCCCACAGAAAGCGCTCACTCCCGGGGAAGTGCAGGAAGAAGGGGGAAAGATGCAAGATCAGCCCCCAACAAAGAAATATTTTTATGGACCTAGAGGAACAGACAAACCCCTGATAAAGGGATACATAGAAATTCTATGGGCTAAAAGGCATATACAGCCTAGGAGGTGTGGCACAGTATAATTTTCCATTTGTTTATTTCCAGATTTTTAATCTTGTTTTTGGTTCAAAATTTAACTATCATTTTATTCCAACCATAAACAGATGTTGACCTCCCCCCCCTCCCCTCCCCTCCAGTGGACTGGATGCCATCAGCTGTTTCAGCTGTGACCCTGCCTAGAGGATCATCGGCCTGGTCAGTCAGAGTCGGCATGGGCCTGCCAGCACAGGCTGAACGGCAGCTGCTCAGCATGAACTCACCGGACTGGGCCACGGAGCACCAGAGGAGGCGGCAGGCTCAAGACCACTGCAGGTGCTTAGGACATAGTGAGGGATACCTCTTCCTGCTTAGTGATTGTAGGAGGAAGGGTGCAGACTGGATAATGTGGAGTGGAGGGGAAGGGCGATTGGACTGTCAGGTGGAATCAATTGTTTCTCTATTGACTTTAATGCAAACAAAACAAAAAAGGACATTAATAAAATGAAAAAGATCCCAAAATGAACATCTTTTTCATGCACACCCCTAGAATCTTACTGCTTAGAAGGCTCAGGACTGAGTAATTTAATCTTGGTTTTACCCCACTGAATGCGTGGCCTTATACATTTGATTTCCCTAAAAAAAAAAAAGCAGGTCTAGTGGTGGGATCATTCATGAATACAAAAATCAGTTCCCCTTTCAAAGGGGAACCAAGAAGAAACAGGTTTAAACAAAGAAACAAACAAAAAACAGGCATGGTAAGGACAACAAGTTCTGTTGGTTACTTACAACTTTCCTTTGAAAATCCAGCGGCAAACTGGTATTATGGGGATTCTTTACCCCATGTACTTTGAAGATGCATATTAAGTCTAATACACGTGCAAATTAAAGGGGTAATTTTTATAGGAGTTATGCATGTTACAGTAGCATATATCAAAGGAATTTTCAAAACCCCATTTATGCGCGTAAAAACCTTTTGACAATTCAGCACCATGAAAAGTAGCAATTTTCAAACTTCCATTTACATGTGTAAAGCCCAATTTTATGTGCGTAAATCCTTTTGAAAATCACCTCCTTAACACGTTACCTTCTTTAGTAGATTGGGCATTAGGTCATGCAGGAGTTAATATACACACTTCTGCACGCAGTAAGCCTAACGCCCGTTACTAAACAGACCTCTAGATGAAATAGTAGCTGGTATTGAATGCATACCACACAGATCTTTAGAGGCATCGTATTTGAGACACTACTGAAAACATGCACTGCATTATATAGAAAACATATGCATCATATTGCTGAGCAAAAAGCATCATGGAATAGAATTGCTGAAAGTCTTACAACTCAGGTAGCTCAACATTAATATTAGTAGCGACTGCCTTGGAAAAATAGCTATTCTTGTTGTCAGATGTAGAGCAAATCATTTTCCCTGTCCTTGAAAATCTCATCACAGTACCTGTTCAAGCTTGGCGCTGCCATTCACAGTGATATTTTCAGAGGTATTGTCTTGCGAGTGCTGCTTGCATAAAGCCTTTCCTGAATCTCTGAACATGATGTCTTTCTCCAGCAAACTGTCTTGCTTTGCAATTGGTAGAATCAGGAGACTGCTGCAAGATGCAATCGATAAAGCAATTAGCGTCTTTTCCAAATGATACACAGACACAGTAGGCTGCCGAGATCGGAGAAGGCATGAAAATACAATTGAAATATGACTTGGTGCTAGAAGGAGGACTTGTACGAAAACATAAACGGGGTGGGCAGTGTAGGCTGCTCTTTTAGCTTAGTCTAAGAAATTAATGACAAACGTATCTTGGAGGCCCTTTTGATGTAATTCTCTTCTATGCAGGCCAGCTGTGCAAATACATTAAGGAACCCAGGCAGAATATGTTTGCGTTTGCATTTGATTATGTAGGGCAGGATTGGGCAAATACTTATTTTTTTTTAAACAGGGCCACATTGCTGCCTGATGCTTGTTGTAGCTGGGGGCTGGAGTTCCATGAGCAGGGATAGGGGAGTCTCCCTTAAAACTCCGTGAGTAGGGGGAGAGACAGTTAAAGTGGCAAGTATAGCCCCCATAGGTGAAAGGAAAAAAGTAATTCAACACAATTAACAAACAGAATAACATCAAATAGTTAAAAAAAACTTATATGCAAATGTTCCAAAAAAACCCATAAAATATTTCAAAACAGGCATATAATATCAAATAAATAAAACTAGTCAGGATTTTAAAAAGAATTCCCCGCTTTCCATACCTGGTAACTTTGGCTTGTCAGATGCCCTGAGATTGTCATGGATTAGCAGGCAGACAGGAAGGGAGGGGAGAGGGTGGGGGGCGCACACACAGGTTCTCATTCTCTCTCTCTCACCCACCCATATTCACCTCCTCTCTTATACCCCCCCCCCCCACACACACACTCTCTCTCTCACCCATTCATGCAAAGAGCCAGTCAGCAACATTCTGAAAAACTGGTGCTGGATGCTCTTTGTCCCTATCATGTGACAGGGCTTCCCGCTGCTAGTGGGTAGCCCCTGTCACATGATAGGGACAAAGGGTGGCTATGGTTTTTTTTTTTTTAATGAATGCTGCCATGTCTGGGAGTAAAGGGGTAGCTCCCCTGCCTTCACAAGACCACCAGAATGATTTTGGTAAGTTGGGGGGGGGGGGGGGGGGGAGGTTGGTAGGAGGGCTATTTATGAAACAAAAGGGAAATGTTGTGGGATTGGGGGGGGGGGGTGATGGAAACTTTTTTTTTTATGCTAGAACTACCTTTTTCGGGGAACTTTAGCTGCCTCTAGTGTGCGCTCTTTGCAAATAGTGCACACTATTCCCTAAAGCACAACAAAAGAAGAAAAACCCCACAAAACTTAAAAAAAAAAAAAGAAAAGAAAACTATTCTCAAGAAACATGAGAAACTAAACAATTTTTGCTTGCTATCCACACCCCACTGGGAAGACCCGCTCACTGGGAACAGTGTTTAGTGTGTAGTGTGCCACTTTGGCCAGACTATGGATATTTGTGCCCAATATGCCAGTGCTTCCATGTCCTTACCCTCGATTGGCTCTGAGAGACATCGTGCCACAGAAATTGGTGCTGGGTTCTCATTTGCTGGGGTGGGCTGAGGGCCTCTCTTGCCAGTGCTTTAGCTTTGACCTGTGTTAGAAGAGATGGTTCTCTGCGGGCGACGCAGTTTGGCTGACTAACTGAAGTGTTAAGGTTGTGTTTGATTTGATTAGGTACCATTATTTGTTAATCAGAATAGCAATAAGTCACTCAGGACAACTAACTGTAGTGTAAATCTCCGAAGGGATTGTTTTGCACTAATTTACCTCAGAAGTACATTATATATTGCAAGGGAAGAGCTCAGTAACTCACATTCCAGTGGGAGCACTGAGAGGAGAAGATCACCTTGCTGGTGGCTAAAAGGAATCAGTAAGTTTCTGCTTGGGACATTGTCTTTTTTAAAAGGGCAAAGTTAACTATTTGGGAATATTATTTAGTGTGTTTGTGTGTTTGTATTTTTAAATAGTCAGTAAAGAAGCTAGTAGGGGTGTGCATTCGGATTGACCGCATTAGTAAAACGCAACTCATATTTTTTTTTTACTTAAAAAATTGATTCGACATAAACGATCAGATTTCCCACATATCGAACATAGATATGTTCGATATGTGGGAAATCGCGATTGTTGAGCCAAAATAAAAATATAAACCCCCTCACCCTCCTTAATCCCCCCCCCCGACTTACCACAACTCCCTGGTGATGGAGCGAGGAGTGAGGACGCCATTTCTGCAATCCTTGGCGAGAAGCATGTGACGTCGGCGGCACGTCGAGTGACGCCGGCGTCACGTGATTCCCGGCTCGTTCGCGCCGGACGGCTCGTTCGGCCCAAAAAGAACTTTTGGCCAGCTTGAGGGGGTCAGGAGGCCCCCCCAAGCTGGCCAAAAGTTCTTTTTGGGCCGAACGAGCCGTCCGGCGTGAACGAGCCGGGAATCACGTGACGCCGCGTCACTCGACGTGCCACCGACGTCACATGCTTCTCGCCAAGGATTGCAGAAATGACGTCCTCACTCCTCGCTCGATCACCAGGGAGTTGTGGTAAGTCTGGGGGGGGGATTAAGGAGGGTGAGGGGGTTTAAATTTTTTTTTTGCACATATGTACATATACCCAACTCATTGGATTTTTTTTATGTCCATATTGGCCGCAAGTGGGACCCCCTTTCGGACATAAAAAATATGAACATAAAATTTTGCTCTGCACATCCCTAGAAGCTAGTAAGCAGTAGTTAGTGTGTTTATTTATAAATGTCTGTAAGGCAGCTAGTAAGCAGAACTGAGTATTTGTATTAAAAAAAAAACCAAAAAAGTAGCCAGAAGCTAGAAATAGGCTAGGAAAACTTCAGTTCAGTTACTCACCTTGGAAAGGTGTTGAGGTAGTGTGATTTGGTTTGATTAGGAACCAACAATTGTTAATCAAGAGAGCAGTGAGTCACTCATGATTGGAGAGCATCAACCTGGTGCAGCAGGAAAGGATCCTGTAGCAAGGACCTGCTCTCCAGGTGATGCATTGTCCTTTCGCACTGAGGATATCTCCCCAAGGCCTATGCCCAGGAGGGAAGGGTTAGGTCGGCCATCATACAGGCCGATTCAGAAAAACATGCGGGAGAGCCGGCGAGCACCTGCTCTCCCGGCGCATGCACAGGCCACTCTCCTGGGCGCGCGATTCATGAGGGTGGCCTATGCAAATTAGGGCCCGCAGTAAAAGGAGGCACTAGGGACACTAGCACTTCCCTAGCGCCTCCTTTTTGACAGGAATGGCGGCTGTCAGCGGGTTTGACAGCCGACGCTCAATTTTGCTGGCATCTGTTCTCAAACCCGCTGACAGCCACGGGTTAGGAAAATGGACGCTGGCACAATTGAGCGTCCATCTTCCAACCCGTAGGCCGATTTATAATTTTTACTTTTTTTTTTATTTTTACTTTTTTTTTTTTTTTTTTTTTTACTTTTGGGGCCTTCGACAATATCACCATGATATTGTCAGAAGGTGCACAGAAAAGCAGTTTACTGCTTTTCTGTGCACTTCCCCAGCGCCGGCAGAAATTATTGCCTACCTTTGGGTAGGCGCTAATTTCTGAAAGTAAAATGTGCAGCTTGGCTGTACATTTTACTTTCCATATCGCGCGGGAATAACTAATTTGCATGTTGCAGGTGTTATTAGTTTCGGGGGGGTTGGACGCATGTTTTCGACGTGCTATTACCCCTTACTGAATAAGGAGTAAAGCTAGCGCGACGAAAACGCGCGTCCAAATGCGGGTTAATAGTGCGCTCCACCGGAGCGCAGTGTACTGTATCGGCCTGATAGTTGGTGATTCAATTAAGAATGTAGACAGCTGGGTGGCTGTGAGGATCGCCTGGTAACATGCCTACCTGGTGCGAAGGTGGTGGACCTCACGCGTCACCTAGATAGGATTTTAGACAGTGCTGGGGAGGAGCCGGCTGTCGTGGTACATGTGGGCACCAACAACATAGGAAAATATGGGAGGGAGGTTCTAGGCTCTTAGGTAGAAAGCTTAAATCCAGAACCTCCAGGGTAGCATTCTCTGAAATGCTCCCTGTTCCACGCGCAGGTAACCGGAAGCAGGCAGAGCTCCGGAGTCTCAATGTGTGGATGAGACGATGGTGCAAGGAAGAGGGATTCAGTATTGTTAGGAACTGGGGAACCTTTTGGGGAAGGGGTGAGTCTCTTCCAAAGGGATGGGCTCCACCTTAACCAGGGTGGAACCAGACTGCTGGCGCTAACCTTTAAAAAGGAGATAGAGCAGCTTTTAAACTAAAACAAAGGGGAAAGACGACAGTCGCTCAGCAGCTCATGGTTCGGAGAGAGGTATTTTCAAAGGATACTAATTTATTTATTTATTTATTTTTCTATATCGATATTTGATTTAAAATATCACACCGGTTTACATAAAACTGGATGTTGGAAGACAAGATACATTGTAACAGTTAAACAGAGTCACTATAAGAAACTATTTGAACAAAAAAAAATACTAATGATCCCGACAGTGAAGTTCCAATAATAAGAAAAGTAGTCCAAGTGCCTGCAACTAAAAACTCACCTGAGCTAAAAAATTCTAACTTATCCCTATCAATTAAAAAGCAGAATGAAAACACAAACAAAAAAACAAACTTTGACTTGTTTGTATGCTAATGCCAGAAGTCTAAGTAGTAAGATGGGAGAATTAGAATGTATAGCAGTGAATGATGAGACTTAATTGGCATCTCATAGACATGGTGGAAGGAGGACAATCAATGGAACAGTGCTATACCGGGGTACAAATTATATCACAATGGAGCACCCGGGAGGTGGTGTGGTGCTTTGTGTCAGGGATGGCAGAGTCCAACAGTATAAACATCCTGCATGAGAATAAATGCATAATTGAATCATTATGGGTAGAAATTCCTTGTGTGTCGGGGAAGACTACAGTGATAGGAGTATACTACCGTCTACCTGGTCAAGATGGTGAGTGACAGTGAAATGCTAAGAGAAATTAGGGAAGCTAACCAAATTGGTAGTGCGGTAATAATGGGAGACTTCAATTACCCCAATATTGACTGGGTAAATGTATCATCGGTACATGCGAGAGATATAAAGTTCCTGGATGGAATAAATGATATTTTTATGGAGCAACTGGTTTAGGAACCAACAAGAGAGGGAACAATTTTAGATCTAATTCTCAGTGGAGAACAGGATTTGGTGAGAGAGGTAACAGTGGTGGGGCCGCTTGGCAATAGTGATCATAATATGATCAAATTTGAATTAATGACTGGAAGGGGGAAGTAAGCAAATATATGGCTCTCATGCTAAACTTTCAAAAGGGAAACTTTGATAAAATGAGAAAACTTGTTAGAAGGAAACTGAAAGGAACAGCTACAAAGGTAAAAAGTGTGCAAGAGGTGTGGTCATTGTTAAAAAATACCATCCTAGAAGCACAATCCAGATCTATTCCACACATTAAAAAAAGTGGTAAGAAGGCAAAGCGATTACTGGCATGGTTAAAAGGGGAGGTGAAAGAAGCTATTTTAGCCAAAAGATCTTCATTCAAAAATTGGAAGAAGGATCCAACAGAAGAAAATTAGATAATGCATAAGCATTGGCAAGCTAAATGTAAGACAGGCTAAGAGAATTTGAAAAAAGTTTGCCATAAAGGCAAAAACTCACAGTAAAAACTTTAAATATATCCAAAGCAGAAAGCCTGAGAGGGAGTCAGTTGGACCGTTAGATGATCGAGGGGTTAAAGGGGTACTTAGAGAAGATAAGGCCATCGCGGAAAGATTAAATGATTTCTTTGCTTCGGTGTTTACTGAAGAGGATGTTGGGGAGGTACCTGTACTGGAGAAGGTTTTCATGGGTAATGATTCAGATGGACTGAACCAAATCACGGTGAACCTAGAAGATGTGGTAGACCTGATTGACAAACTGAAGAGTAGTAAATCACCTGGACCGGATGGTATATACCCCAGAGTTCTGAAGGAACTAAAAAAATGAAATTTCAGATCTATTAGTAAAAATTTGTAACATTGAAATCATCCATTCTACCTGAAGACTGGAGGATAGCTAATCTAACCCCAATATTTAAAAAGGGCTCCAGGGGCGATCCAGGAAACTACAGACCAGTTAGCCTGACTTCAGTGCCAGGAAAAATAGTGGAAAGTGTTCTAAACATCAAAATCACAGAACATGTAGAAAGACATGGTTTAATGAAACAGTCAGCATGGCTTTACCCAAGGCAGATTTACCCAAGGCAGATTTGTGAGGCAATCACAAATCTGCTTCACTTTTTTGAAGGAGTTAATAAACATGTGGATAAAGGTGAACCGGTAGATACAGTATACTTGGATTTTCAGAAGGCGTTTGACAAAGTCCCTCATGAGAGGCTTCTAGGAAGTAAAAAGTCATGGGATAAGTGGTGATGTCCTTTCATGGATTACAAACTGGCTAAAAGACAGGAAACAGAGAGTAGGATTAAATGGACAATTTTCTCAGTGGAAGGGAGTAGGCAGTGGAGTGCCTCAGAGATCTGTATTGGGACCCTTTTTTTTTCTTTATAAGATTTTACAATTAACAATTCAAGTAATAATATTTCTTGAATCCTTATACAGATATACATCAAGATTCTTTTAACCAATTATAAGTTTTCCAACATTTTTACCAAAATGAAAACAAAATACAATATATTTTAAACCATATACTCCATACAATTCACAGTACACCTGTTATTTAGCCCACTAAATGGGTCCAAAGAACACAATTCCAATTAACTAGTAATCAACATTTATTCCTCTGCTAATCCGGGGATAAAATCTTAATGAGAGTTAACTTCTCAACCCCAGAACTATATTATGTGGGCCTAGGGGTGGAGCTATTAGTGGTTTCATTCTATGCTCAATAAACTGAACTAATTGCTCTGGTTGTGAGAATATACAAGTATTACCTTCATTTTTTGTCAAGCATTTACAGGGGTACTTCAGTATAATCTACATTCCCGTTTGAAGGATTTGGGGTTTGAATTGAAGAAATTGCTATCTACGTTTTTGACTTGATGGTGCTAAATCAGGGAAAAGCTGTATTTTACATCCCATAAATTCTTTAGTTCAATTTGCAAATAATTTTTTAAAGACCCAATCTCTGTCAGATTCTAACATACTTGTAACAATCAATGTAGAAGGCTGAACTACATCTGAATCTGAATGTTCAAGAAGTTATGTAACATTTAAGGATTTCTCCTGACTCAGTTGTTTTTCCTGTAATTCAAATAACTGTAAACTTCCCATTTCCTTTACTTCTGTTGATTTTTTTTTTTAATGATGGGAGATATCTTTGAGATTATAGGCAAAGTAGCCTCCAGAATGTTCAAATTCTCTATCAAATATTTCTTCCATAGGGGGATTAGTTAGTGCCTCTACAACCCACGTCCAACAGTATTGCATCGGCCCCACTGTAAATAAAGAGCACTTTAAGCACAGCTAGTTTGTGTGCTTTCCTCTGCCTATAACAATTAGAGATGTGATTCGGCCGAACCTTTTGGTTTGGCCTTCGTTATCGGCCCACTGCGGGAAATTTTGTTTTCATGCAGTTCAGGCCGATTTTATTTCGGCTGCCCCGGAACGAAACCCGAAACCCACCCCAATCCTTCAAATTTAATTAATTACAACCCCCACCCTCACAACCCCCCAAAACTTGCCAAAAGTCCCTGGTGGTCCAGCGGGGGTCCCGGGGAGCGATCTCCCGCTCTCGAGCCATCGGCTGCCAGTAATCAAAATGTTGCCGATGGCCCTTTGCCCTTACCATGTGACAGGGGCTATCGGTGCCATTGGCTGGCTTCTATCACATGGTAGGAGCAATGGACGGCCGGTGCCATCTTAAAAAATGGCACGGGCCATCCATTACTACTACCATGTGACAGGGTAAGTCTGGGGGGGGGGGGTTCAGGAGGGTTGGGGGTTTGCAATTAATTAAATTTGAAGGATTGGGTTGGGTTTGGGGTTTTTTTTGTTTTTTTTTTTTTAATGTGCCCTCTCCCCCCCAAAACAATGATAAAACCACACAAAATATCGTTTGTTTTCCTATCAATTCGTTGGGCCCCCGAAACGCAACGAAATAGGAAATATCTTTATTTCCTATTTCATTGCAAATGAATGCACATCCCTAGTAAAAATGCCACTGAATGTTGGAGTGCTGCATGCTGTTTTAATAAATGTGATAATGGTAAAAAGTCCAACTAGGCTAAGGTTAGTGGAGAACTCCTCTAGGTCAGTTAAGTAGGATGTTTGCATGTCTTCATTTGGACTCTGTATGAAATAAATTCAGCTACTAAAATTCTTTATTCTAAAAATAATATTGTTTGGTATAGTGGGTATGGAAAGCTCCTAGTTAAACAGACTTGTCTACTTTCTAAAATATCTGAAAGAAGGTCTGATATCTTTTAAAGTGAATTTTAATTCATTACCACTTTTAAGTAGGAAAGGTAGTTTTCAAACAGAAAAGAGGTGTTATCAATCCTGATGAGTTAAAAAATTACAAAATTTAGACAAAGAATTGTGACCATGTTATTGGTATGTGGAATGATATTAACCCTGATTATCATTAATAGACTTGCTCCTATCCAGAATGCCCTGTTAACTAAAAATCAAAGGAATTTAGCATCATGGTACGAGGTGCTAAATCTGAGGAGATTTTAGTGAGCATGGTACAGAAAGAAATCTATTGAGAATTTAGAGAATTATAGGATTGCTCTCCACACAAACAAGCAGTGAATGATAGGAAAATGGAATTTTATATGAAGAAAATTCATGCTACTTGTTTTGATAGTTGCCTTCTTTTCAGAACTGTGAAAAAGCTAATAAAACCCTCTGATAACCCTGAGGATTTACCTTCGTGCAAGGTTTTCTCCAACTGTTTCAAGGATAAAATAATTAAATTATTGAATTCTCTGCCTATTATCGAAAGCAGCTTGGAAGATCTTCTCTCCCAGCCGTTTCTGTTTGGAACGAGTTTGAGACAATCTGTTTTAGCAATCCAACAAAATATTGTGAAATTAAATTCCATCCCAAATAAGTTAAATCTTATTCCTGTTGGTCATTTAACGATGGTGAGAGAGGTTATAACTCCATTTCTTGCATCCTTGTTAATCTTTCTTTGATGAAAGTCCACTTGCCAAGCTTAATCAAACAAGCTATTGTCAGGCCTTTATTGAAAAATGGGAATCCAGATCCATATTCTCTTAACAATTATAGGTGAATTTCATCCCTTCCATTTATTGCCAAATCGATAGAAAAATTGTCTTTGCACAATTATCAAATTTTCTGGAAGATAATTCATTATTGATTCCACATCAATTGGGTTTTAGGAAGCATAGCAACACTGATATTACTGTTATCCATCATTGATACAGTTCCACGAGATTCTGATGGTGGTCGGGATTACTTACTAAGCTACTAGTATTGTTGAACATGTCAGCTGCATTTGACATGTTGGACCCTAAAATTTTGATTAACCGTTTTAAATCACTTGGTATTGGTGGCCAAGAAATTAATATTGCAAAACATTTAGGGGTAGATTTTAAAAAGCCTATATGCGTAAATAGGTGGGGTTATGCGCGCCGGGCCTACTTTAGAAAGGCCCGTTGATGAGCGTAAAGCCCTGGGACGCTCGTATGTCCAGGGGCTTTGAAAAAGAGGCAGGCCAGTCCGGGAGCAGGGTCAGAGAGTCCCGGCACAGCGGCCCTTTGCCGCTGTGCCGGGACGCTTTACTATATATCACTATCTTTACGATCACAGAACAAGGGGCTGCTGGAAATCCCTTCAATCAAAACAGTGCATATAGGTGAGATTAGAGACCCAACTTTCTCCATAGATAGTCCTATCTTATGGAACAATGTCGGAATCATTGAGAGGTGAATTATCTACTCCCAAATTTAAGAAAAGCTTAACGGTCTGGCTATTTCTGAGATATTTTGGAACTATAGCTTCATGGGCAGATGTAGTGAATGGAATTCATATTAGCCCTGATTGTAAAGTTTTGTTTTGTTTTTGAATGGTATCTTGAGCTGTTTTGTCTTTTTTTTTTTTTAGATTTTATGTCTTTATTTAAAACTTATAAACCGCATTGATATATTATGATTTTGCGGTATACATGTGATTTATACAATCACATTTATGTGATTGTATAAATGTGATTTATACAATCACATAAATGTGATTGTATAAATTTGCAGTTCTGAATGTTAAAAATGAATACAATTTCCTGGGGGGAGGGGGGACATTCTAAAAGCTACCCTATTGCTTTATAAAGAACCAAACTGGCCACACTGCTAATGTTAAGGTAAGGTTTGTCTTTTTGCGGATGACACTAAGATCTGCAACAGAGTGGACACGCCGGAAGGAGTGGAGAGAATGAGACGGGATCTAAGGAAACTGGAAGAGTGGTCGAAGATATGGCAGCTGAGATTCAATGCCAAGAAGTGCAAAGGCATGCATATGGGAGTGGAAATCCGAATGAACTGTACTCGATGGGGGGGGAAAGGCTGATGTGCACGGAGCAGGAGAGGGACCTTGGGGTGATAGTGTCTAATGATGTGAAGACAGCAAAACAATGCAACAAGGCGATAGCAAAAGCCAGAAGAATGCTGGGCTGCATAGAGAGAGGAATATCAAGTAAGAAAAGGGAAGTGATTATTCCCTTGTACAGGTCCTTGGTGAGGCCTCACCTGGAGTACTGTGTTCAGTTCTGGAGACCGTATCTACAAAAAGACAAAGACAAGATGGAAGCGGTACAGAGAAGGGCGACCAGGAAGGTGGAGGATCTTCATAGGATGACGTACGAGGAGAGATTGAAGAATCTAAATATGTACACCCTGGAGGAGAGGAGGAGCAGAGGTGATATGATACAGACTTTCAGATACTTGAAAGGTTTTAATGATCCAAAAACAACGACAAACCTCTTCCGTAGGAAAATAATCAGCAGAACCAGGGGTCATGATTTGAGGCTCCAGGGAGGAAGATTCAGAACCAATGTCAGGAAGTATTTCTTCACGGAGAGGGTGGTGGATGCCTGGAATGCCCTTCCGGAGGAAGTGGTGAAGACCAGAACTGTGAAAGACTTCAAAGGGGCGTGGGATAAACACTGTGGATCCATAAAGTCAAGAGGCCGCCAATGAAGAGTGGGTGACTCGCCAGAATGATGGCTATTGACACAATACCCTTATTAAATAAACATACACATGCTTACTGTGACTCCTACATCGCTCTAAGCTTCAACAGCAAGAGGTAATGGAAAAAAGGATTTGCACTCACAAAGAGGGGAGTAGCTGGCTTGTTACGGCGGTTACTACCCCAAACCAAATATGCCTGATACTTCACTTTCAATGCATATACAGCATAGCTCTCTGCTTCAATGACAGGGGAGAAGAATAACTGATACTTCACACATCCAGCAGAGCTCTCTGCTACAACGGCAAGGGAGAAGAAAAAGGGTTCGCACTCAAAACGCGGGGAGTAGCTGGCTTGTTACGGCGGTTACTACCCCAAACCAAATGTGCCTGATACTTCACTTTCCATGCATATCCAGCATGGTTCTCTGCTGCATCAGCATGGGAGAAAGACTGATACATCACGCATTTCCAGCATAGCTCTCTGCTTCAACGGCAGGGGAAAAAAAAATTAACAAACAAACAACAAACAACGGCAAGGGGAAAAATAAAACAAAAACAAAAAAACTGATGCTTCACGCATATCCTGCATAGCTTCAACAACAGGGGTGAAGAAAAAAAGGATTCGCAATCACAAAGCGAGGAGTAGCTGGCTTGTTACGGCGGTTACTACCCCAAACCAAATGTGCCTGGTACTTCACTTTCAATGCATATCCAGCATGGCTCTCTGCTTCTACAGCAGGGGAGAAGTAAAAAAAAAAAAAAAAAACCAACAAGAGCTGTACAACATAGTCTAGGTAAAACAAATAAGCATGGGTGTAGCTTGCTTATCGCGGCAGTTACTGCCCCTACTACCCCTAACTAATCAAGCTAGATACTTCACTTGCATGCAGCTCCATCACTGCTCTCTACATTAATGGTGGGGGTGGAAGGGGAATAGAACAAGGAGCTAAGAGTAACAGATAAGAATGAGAGAAAAAATGTGTGAGGCTTGCTGGGCAGACTGGATGGGCCATTCGGTCTTCTTCTGCCGTCATTTCTATGTTTCTATGTTTCTATGTTAAAAGTTTTCAACACCTGTTTTCTTATATAAACCCACCCCACACCCCTGATACCCCCACCATCCCCAAAGCCATTAATTTGTTAAAATAGGTTATATACTTGTTTAATTAATGAAATGGTGAAACATTTCCGTTACTTCTATTGTTGAGCTTATTGCATTTACTTACTGGGCCACCTAAATAGAAAGATGGAAGCTTATTATAAAGAGTCCTTGGTTTGTCAAAAGAATTCAGTTTGCCCAATCTTGATTTCAATTACAATATTGATTACTGACAGCTTATTATGAACACAGAAAGTGATGGTCAATATTCTGTTCCCTTGAGAAAAAAAGCTTAGCTGTATTTGTATTTGGGTTTTTTGTTTTTTTTCTTCCTGGCAGATTTCTCCTGCTCCATTGGGCTTCCAGCTTAGTCAGAACTGAAACTGGTTCTAGAATCATGAACTTTTATTTGCAACTACCTGGGGATTTTTTCCCCCCCTACTCTATATCCCCTCTTAGCTCACCAGGCTCAGTCATCACAGCCAGTGACGATGCACCAGGACTCCTTCTGGAACCCTGTAATCAATCATGGGTTCTAAATTCAGTCACAAGGGTTCCCACCTCATGATGACAGGGACCCATCTCCCCAAGTGCTTTAAATACTGCCTTCCCAGCCCAGCTGGGAAGAGAAAGACCTGATTCAAAATAAACAAACCCAGGTCTTGAGTTGGAGATATTAAAGGAGATCTTGAGAGAGTAATTGTGACTGTGCATGTTGAAGATATGGATTAATCTCCTAAGAAATATGTTTTGTATCAAACCATTACTCGTAAAACCTTTATTTTCTTGAATCATTACTTTCAGTGTGAAGAGTGATTTATTGGAGTGACTGCTAGTCCAATCCCAAGTATATTTTACTCAACTGGAGAATAGCTCTCCCTCCTGCTTCAAGCTGAGATGAATGAGGAGAAACAGCCAAACAGTGAACTCCCCTGCTTAGTGAAGACATTGGGAGTGAGTGTTCACAATTAATATATATCTATCTATCTATCTATCTATCTATCTATCTATCTATATATATATATATATATATATATATATATATATATATATATATATATATATATAATGCTGGGGCCTAGGCCCGGATCCAGGCCTGACACCGGGGCCTCGGCCAGGAGGCCGGATCCTGATGCCTGGGCCTTGGCCCAGGGTCAGAACAATGGCCTCAGAGCAGAATCTTCCAATCATCTTCTTTCTTGGGCTCTTCAATGCTAAATGACAGCACCCGCTAGGTCGCACTGGAGTTATGGTACACAATTTTATTATATTATATTCATGGAGCATTTCAATGTTCTTCTATGTCTGAAAGAGAAAGCCCCAAAGTATGCCTACATGACATAGCTCCAAGAAGAGGAAATCCTGGGTGCTCTTTTTGGTGAAAACACCTCACTGAGCCTCACAGTCCTCAAAGCACCAAATATACCTGCCAGAAGGTGCTTACACATTGTAAGTCAAATCAAACTTTCTAAAGTTCATTCACAGATATAAATATTACACTGTTGTAACCAGATTATTATAACTGAAAATGCCTTAAGCCAAGGATTGGCTGATTTGTGTACAAATTTCTTAATGTGTTCTCTGTCATTCTCTTACAGAATGACAGATCTATTATCAAAGAAAGAGGGTAGGATACAAACAAATCCACACGGCCCCATGTACATGTGTATATGGCCAAGTGGAGATCTACAACAGTATTGTATAACCTGCACAGATGAAGTCTGCGTAGGTTATTAAATATGCATATGTATGATTATCCTTGAATACCTGCAGTGCACTGAAAGCATGTACTTTTCCTACCTATTTAAAAAAAAATGTGCATATATTTTTCATGTGAAAAAAATCACAACTTGCACACATAAAACTGTTTACGTGAGAAAGTCGGTATATTATAAAGCAAGCGTTACATCACCAGTCTGCCAAAACTTCCAACGGTTCAACTAGTCCTCCTCCAGGCTCCTGAGACCCTCCTAGCTCTTCACTCTGAATTTTCCCAGTTCACCCAGACCTCCCGCCCACCCAACAGTAAACAAAAGACAAATCTGATATCAATTGTGCAGCTTAATTAGCAGATGCAAAATTATGCGAATAAGTAGACAAATGTATGCACATAAGTCTCTTATAAAATAAGAACTTGCACCTGAAGGTTTTGGTCCTGTCCAAGAATACCCTCTCTTTGCACATACTTGTAAAGATGCATGTGAGACTGAAAATACGCGTGTACGTTTGATGTTTTTAAAATAGCACATTAGCTTGACTCAAGTACAAGCTAACATGTGCATATGCTAATTTTATAGGCATAAATGTATTTAAAATTCATCCTTCTGTATTTTGGGACTAAGTCCACCCATACCTAAAATCTATGGGATAGATTTTTAAAGACATGCGCACGCATCCATGTGCGCAGGGGACCCGGCGCGTGCAAATGAATGTGCATATTTTATAACGCGCGCGTGGCTGCGCAAGTGTTATAAAATAAGAATGGCGCGCAAACATGCACGGCACATTTTGTAACCCGCAGGTCACGTGTGCGTGCGGCGTGCGCAAGGGGGGTAGAGAATTGCAATTTCCGTGCAGCAACGCATCAAGGCCTTCCCCTGTTCCCGCCCAGTCTGCTCCAATTAAGGAGCAGACTGGGAGAGAACTTCCCTACCCCCTACCCTAACCTCCCTTCCCCTCCACCCAACCTTCTAAACCCTCTTATCTCTTTTTTTTTTTGTTTGTTTTGTTGCTTACTGCTCCAACGGACTGCCCCTTTGACTGGGCCAGGCACTTCGGCACATAACAGGGGTTATGCGCGTGGCCGGGCCACTTTGAAGATGTAAGCAGCGTGCACAAGGCCCGGTCACGCGCGTATCCCCCATTTTTTGCACACGGGGGGGGGGGGGGGGGGGTGGATTTAAAGTTTGGCTGTGTGGATTTTTACCCAATATACAAAATTATCTCACAGCACGGTAGGTGGATTGCAGTTCATAATTGATTGCCCGTGGCTAGCACAAGGCACATTTTAAAAAAAAATGTGATTTGCTTTATTAAATTTAGATAAAGTAGTGTGGTAACCATGCTAGTTCACGTGAATGCAAGGAAATCAAAGTAAAGTAATCCACATAAGATGATACCTTTTATTGGATTAACACAATACATTTCTGACTAGCTTTCAGGGATTAATATTCTGCTCATTCTGGACCCGGAGAAAGGAGTTTTAACCCTCAAAAGCTAGTTAAGAAATGTATTGATTTAGTCGAATGAAAAGATTATCAACTAATGTAATGTTTTTGTTTGTAGATCTTTATATCCTAATTAGTTTTCACAGTTCAGGAACCAATACCCAGATATTAATTATTTGGAGATTTGCTAGAGAGTTGAAGTTCCTGGAAGGAATAAATGACAGATTTATGGAGCAGAATCCAAAGAGAGAGGGAGCAATTTTAGATCTAATTCTCAGTGGAGCATAGGATTTGGTGAGAGGTAGCACTGGATGGCCACTTGGAAATAGTGATCATAATATGATCAAATATTACAAAACCTCTAGTTAGTAGTGGATAAGAGAAGACTAGGAGAGAAATAAGGAAGAGAGAAGGAGATAGGAAAGTAGAGAAGAAAGAATATAGGGAACAAGAGACGCAGAGGGAAGGGGGAAAAGGAAAGGACTAGTAAGGGAGGGGGAGGGGAGGAGGTAGGGAAGGGAAGGGGGAAGAGCAGTCCATCAGTGGAAGGAAATATCAAAGAGGAAGCAAGCTGTAGGCCATGAACCTGTGCTCATAAACCACCCAAATTAAGGAGATGAGGCAACATAATCGCCAAGCGGCTTCCACACCTGACACCAGGATGACATTCTGTGAAACTTAATGGCCATAGCCTTTTCATATTTACTATATAAACATACAGAATTACACGAGAGATGTTCGGATAGCATATCACTTCTTTTCCAGTTGGCTAGGATATTATGTAATGCTACTAATAAGAGAAAATCTAATAATTTACTTGCCGGTGTAAGGTTGATGGCTGGGTGTGCCCCAAGTAAGATAATTACTGAATAGGTAATGGGTTGGGAAATCTTTAAAATGTTAGAAGTGATGGTCCATACCTGTGTCCAAAAATTGAGGACATAAGGGCAGTAATAGAGCGCATGAGATAGGGCAACGTTACCCGAATTATATGACCAGCAATGATGTGAGGTAAGAAGACCAGCACGAAACAATTTCCATGGGGTCCACACTGCCCTGTGCAGAATAAAAAAAGAGTTTTGGGTTAAACTGGAAGAAAGTGATATGCGAACCCAGATTTTCCATAAGTATGTCCAGTTTACTAAACTTTGTGTAGTGTCGAGCTCTGCTGATGAGAGAATGTGGGCTCAAAATAGATTGAGATGACAGGAATAGTTTAAGAGTTTTATAGAAACGAGACGCGAGATGGCCTTGAACACCAAAGGTCTGATACATGGACAGCAAATAAGGTGTTTCCATAGAAAGTATGTCAGGTATGGAAAGAGTATGCAAGACACTGCATAGCTGGAGTCAAGCATAAAACTGAGATGGCAATATGTTTTGTTCTTCTAATTGTTCAAAAGAAAGTAATAGGTTGTCTTGGAGTATGGAAGTAAGAAACCATATTCCATGTTGTTGCCATAGATGCCAATTAATTGGACATCCTCCAATTTTTATCTTGGGGTTATGCCAGATTGGAGCAAAACGGGATGATCTCCACTGGGGTATGGTGGGAGGGAGAGTTAAATCAAATTCTGACATAGCCTGATGCAATGAACATACAATAGGATTGGATACACCTTGTGAGGAAAGGGAGATTCCTGGAAAATGTGCCATTGGAACAGAGTGCAGTAAATGTTGTTCTATAGTAAGCCAGCGCGGTCTACCTGAGATATCAGAATCTGATGTAAAATAATGTTAGCCTTGCTGCAGAATGAAGGCTTGATGGTAACAATAGAAGTCCAGGAAATTAAACCCCCCCTCGTTGAGGAATTATTTTTATAGTTTGGGCACTGCAATGTGCGGGACTTTGTTAGGGATGTGAATCATGTCCTCGATAGTCTTAACGATCGATTTCGGCTGGGAGGGGGAGGGAATCGTATTGTTGCCGTTTGGGGGGGGTAAAATATCGTGAAAAATCGTGAAAAATCTAAAAATCTAAAAATCGCAAAACCGGCACATTAAAACCCCCTAAAACCCACCCCCGACCCTTTAAATTAAATCCCCCACCCTCCCGAACCCCCCCAAATGACTTAAATAACCTGCGGGTCCAGCGGCGGTCCGGAACGGCAGCGGTCCGGAACGGGCTCCTGCTCCTGAATCTTGTTGTCTTCAGCCGGCGCCATTTTCCAAAATGGCGCCGAAAAATGGCGGCGGCCATAGACGAACACGATTGGACGGCAGGAGGTCCTTCCGGACCCCCGCTGGACTTTTGGCAAGTCTTGTGGGGGTCAGGAGGCCCCCCACAAGCTGGCCAAAAGTTCCTGGAGGTCCAGCGGGGGTCAGGGAGCGATTTCCCGCCGCGAATCGTTTTCGTACGGAAAATGGCACCAGCAGGAGATCGACTGCAGGAGGTCGTTCAGCGAGGGTTCCGGCGCCTCGCTGAACAACCTCCTGCAGTCGATCTCCTGCAGTCGATAAATCGTTAGAATCTCTATTGTATTGTGTTCCATAACGGTTTAAGACGATATTAAAATTATCGGACGATAATTTTAATCGTCCTAAAACGATTCACATCCCTAGGCTTTGTTGCACCATAAAAGTGAGTTAATAATTGGTCAATATGCCTATAAAAGTCCTTGGAAAAGAATACAGGTATCATTGCTAGGATATAGGTTATCCAAGGTGCTATCACCATTTTTATGGTATCTAGCCTCCCCCACCAGGAGAGGTGCAATGGGGACCATTGTATCACAGTATCCTGTATCTGTTGGAGAACAGCTGATTCATAGTAACCTATCATGGTGAGTATATCCATGTGGAACCAAATCCCTAAATATTTGAGGCCCTCAGTTACTTTTTGTATGGGATAGCGAGAAAGGTCAGTCAGAGAACCTAGTGGATTAAGTGGGAGCAGCTCAGTTTTATGCCAATTACTCTTATATCCAGAGACTGAGGAGTAGTTGAAGATGAGGTGGAATAAAGAAGGAATTGAGATGTCAGGATCAGATAAGAAAAGAAGAACATCTGCATATGCGGAGAGTTTGTAAGTATCATTGCCTATAGTAGTTCCAGTGATAGCTTCTGTTTGTCTGATTGCAAGAAATAGGGGTTCCAAAGCCAGGTTAAAGAGAAGGGGGGGGGGGGGGAGGGGAAGTGGGCACCCTTGAAGTATACCTCTCCGTAATGTGAATGAGGAAGATATCCGATTATTAACATATAAAAAGGCAGATGGTGAGGTGTAAAGAAGCTGTTTCCAAGAGAGTAAAATGGGTCCAATGCCAAACCATTTAAGAGAAGCTAGGAGGAAAGGCCTTTCAACCCGATCAAAGGCCTTTTCTGCATCCAAGGATATGGCCACTATTGGGGACATTTGGGTTGAAACAGCCACGTTATGAGTTTTATTGGTTCTTCTCGGTGTGAGTTTTGATTGGCTCCATCAACAGTCTGTGGTAGGGTTTAAAAGTGAGGTTGCTATTACAAAATGGAGGGTTACTTTGAGGAAACGCTGTGCGGGTTGCTACAAGCAGAATTGAAGAAACTTTCTACGAAAAGTATGTATGCCTGGATTGTTTAAATTCCTTCTTTAGAACAGCTAAATGATATTCTATTTGACTTTTGTAGTTAAAAATTTCTACACACCGAGAGCCCCTGAGGAAGCAGCTGATGAAACACGAGCCGTGTCGGGCAGCTCACTGTGCTACATGTTTGCAATATCGCATTGGCTACAATCCAGCTTTCCTTCATTGGATAAGTGCTACTTTGTTTTATAACCTTAAAGCACACAAAAACTAAAATTTAAGAAACATAGCTTGTTCACAAAAACTAAAAATTGAGGGTTGGACCAATGATTATAAATACTGAGGGCAAAAATGATATGCCAATGAAAATTGTATTGTGGCATTCACCACGAGAGAATGTGAGTAGAGATCTGTGTACTCTCAGTAATACCATATGAGGTCCTTACCTTCTAAAAATATATATATTTAAAAAAATTGATATGGAATATTTTTCAGAGTTCTATTAGCGTTTGATAGTGTTGTTCTATATTTGCATGTTACGGGTTACAACACATTAGCAGTTATTTTGTTGTATATATTTCATAATATTACTACAATGGTGACCCCATGCACTTTCCAACAATCTGCAGTATTACTTCTACTAACAGTGTACTATAGCTGCACAGACTTCAATAAAGCTGATCGTGGCAATCAGTATTACTCCTAAAACTACAGAAAAAAATCTTTGCCATACTTACTTAACACTTTATATTTTGTACATTTTGTATGTGGTTCATCATTCATTTAAATAATCTTAACACATAATTTACCAGTTTTCTATTACCTATACTTACTTAACAAGCATACCGAGTCATTCATTAAAATGCGTTATGGCATTAACGAACGCTTTAACGCATGCGTTAACACCATAATGCATGCAATAATAGTGTTAGCGCATGACACAAATGCAAATTTTTGGAAGGGGTGGGATCAGGGAGGAGTTTGGGCAGGATTTAGTAAAATGAGGGGCAATATCACATGGTTTTAACGCTAAAAATAACACCATTTTTCTAGGTGTTAGGCTGTGCGATATGCCTGAAATAGCCATAACAATTTGTGATAAATTTTTAGAATGCCATTTCTGGACTTGGTGGCGGGAGAGAGAGAGAGCCTCTGTGGAGGCCCCCCAGTGTGCAACTATTTATCTCTCTATAGGAGGGCCATCTAAATTGGTCGAGGTGGGTGTTAGTGGTGGTTTAGGGTTTAGGGGTCAGCTTCTCATGTAAAGTGTAATATAAGAACATAGAACATAAGAAATTGCCATGCTGGGTCAGACCAAGGGTCCCTCAAGCCCGGCATCCTGTTTCCAACAGAGGCCAAACCAGGCCACAAGAACCTGGCAATTATCCAAACACTAAGAAGATCCCATGCTACTGATGCAATTAATAGCAATGGCTATGAACAGCACAATACACCTAGGTGAAGATTTGACATCATTTGGAATGAGGAAAGTCTCAGAAAGATGCCATTTCTGCTATGTTCTCTCACCCTAGTTTGATGGACTCTATAACAAGGTACCATCAAGCTAGGGTGAGGTAACATATACAAAATTTCATCTTTTGTGAGACTTTTCTCACTACAAATGATGACAGATCTTCACCTAGGTGTACTGTGCTGTTCGTAAATCTCACCCTACAAAAGAAACTGGCCCCTAAGCCACCAAAACCTCACCTCGACCTATTAGATGGCCCTCCTGTAGAGATACAAATAGTTGCACACTGTGTGGGCCTCCCCAGAGGATCTCTCTCCCTCTCATGCGAAAATAGGAATAAGGGTCTGGTGTGATAAGTTTCCTGCACCACATCCTCCCTTTTTTTTTTTTTTTTTTTATCACAGGTATTATCAATGCATTACTATTGCATTTTGATGAAGCTAGGGGATAATTTTATTCTGAAGCACCATCAATTGCTATTATGTATGAACAGAGGTATTGAAAGACAGAGATGAGCAAAAGAGCAAAAATAAACAAAAGCTGTAACTCCTGATCCTGAAGGGCTTATAGTTTATGTGCAATTTCAACTTGGGAAAATTTAGTTATAATGAGGTAGATATTCAGCACCACTTAGCAGGATAAGATTCGACGGTGGCTAAATATTTGTCTGGGATCAGTGGCTGCTACTTAGCTGGATAACTGTTTTCCTGGCAAAGCAGTTAGCCGGCTAAGCGTTGGGTAGGACGAGGGTGACATGGGGGAGAGTTGCGTTAGCCGCATAACTTATCTGGCTAACTCTGTCAGGCCATAGACCTGTCCTAAAGTTAGCCGGATAGACTTTATATGGCTGCACCTCAGAATATTCTGACTCAGTTAGCCAGATAGATTTATCTAACTTGCTCAGCCACATGGCGACTGAATATGGTCTTCCATATGACCAAGAAAGAATCTTCAGCATTTTAGACTTTGTTATTGCCATGTTTAAAACACTTACATTTTGTTGGTAGGTACAGGGAGATCATGAAGAATCTCTTCATATGGCTCCTCTTGCGATAAGGCAGAAACAGATATAACATCCTTCGTTCTCTTCCCCCAGTTAATTTCAGCCTTCAGCAGCATTTCTTCAATATATTCAGAGGCTGCAATATCTAGATGTTTCCAAATAATAATAGACTTGCTGAAGCTTATTTTACTTGAATTAACTGGAGAATTCTGATGAAATATTTTCAAACCAGATGCTGTTGAATGTTTTAGAAAAGATGAGACGCTACAGTCAACATTGGGAAGAGAAATTCCGACTAGCTCTTCATGACCTTATACAGCTTATAGATTAAATAGCATCATAAAAAAAAAACCCCATCTATTCTATAAAGTCCAGCTGAGTCAATGAGAACAATAAAGTACAGGGGTATTTCACTCAATTACAGTGCAAAGTACAGGAGGAGCAAAATTATTAAAGGGTGCAGGACAACGAACCTGAGCAATGAGATGAAGAATGGATTTGGTTGTGAAGTAGAACCTGAAGATTCTTTCTACCATTTATTTCATGAAAAACATAAGAATGCACTTAAATTAAATATTGATTTAAGTGAAGTGGAGTTGTAAAAGAAATTGGGTCTACAGAAGTAGTAATATGCATGTGCGAGCTTTCTGTGCCATATCCCACATCACGCAATCAAAATCAGATACTTTTTTCACAGTTCAATGACACTTATTACAGCATCACGCATTTCTTTTCAACACCACCTTGCTCAACTAGTTTCTAAATTGAATTTCAGCATACTTTTAATGCCCTTTTTGAAGGTTAAAAGCTTAAGCATTTACACACGTCTCTTAGCATTCCCCCAACACTCTGCCTAGACCATGCCGATGCTCCACCCCTTTTTCTGAACTTTTGACTTGTGCACGTAGTGGGAGATAGCGTGCACATGGGTGCGTTTTAAAGTCTGCTCAACTCGCGCTGGCCCCACTAGTGCGCATCTCTCCCGGCTTTGGTGCGCGTAGGGCTTTTAAAATTCACCTATTAGGATTTGGTTATGTTGAGAATGGGGGTTGTTTGCTTCCCCATGTCCCCAAGTACAGACCCCTATACTTAGGTAATGGCTGACATTAGGCTACAAGAAGAGCGGTCTCGGCACAGAGGGGCCAGTGTTGGAGCGAACAAATGGGTGGGGAGAGTATCATCCAGGAGTGGGGGGGGGGGGGGGGGGCCGACGACAAAGTATTTAATAGAGAAAGGGAGGGGGGGCCATGCCAATCAGACGATACTTTTAAACTTTACAAATTTTAAAGGTTTGGGCCAGCTTGTGGGGACCTCCAAGGGGGAGGGAGTATATACAAGTGGTATTGGGGGATCAGCAATGGGCTGGGAGGCCTTTCTAAGAGGTGCTGAAGATATCCAGGAAAGTAGTGAGTTCTCCAGCCACATGAGGCCGGATAACTTTAAACAAGTATATTCAGTGGGATGTTTATCCCGCTGAATGTACAGGACAAGTTATCTGGCTAACCTTAGCCAGACAACTAATGCACTAACTAGCTTACTGAATATGGATCCCCTATACATTGGAATATAGGTTTGAATTCTAATAGAATGCATTTCCAGCTCTTTTCAGGGAGAGTTGCATGGAGATTGTTTTATATCAGAGCTAAACAAACTTGACCTGGGGACCCCACAGCTAGTTAGGTTTCAGCATATCCATAATGACTATGCATGAGATACATTTGCACATACTGAGTCTTCATGAAATGCAAATTTATCTCATGCATATTCATTATGGTTATCCAGAAAACCTGGCAGGCTGTGGGTCCCCAGGACAGGTTTGGGAACCCCTGATTTATACTGAATCATGATGCTGAATAAATCTGTTAAAGGACTACAGATGAACACAGTCAATCCCCAACCTTCTCCTTACAAGACAAGTAAGAAAACTTGAAAGAAAATGGTGCAAGGAACAATCGCCTGCAAATTTGACTATTTATAGATTTGGGCTCAGTAATCAGCAAATGTTAACAAGTTATGCTAAAAAGAGGAATTCTTCTTCCTTGATTCAGAATACTGGGAATAATCCGAAGGTTTTATTTAGCATTGTGAAGCAATTGACAGACCCATGGGGTCCCTTCCATTGAACTCAGTTAGTGCTGAACTTATTGACAGCAATGCCTTTTTGCAGTTTGGAACCTTAAAACTGGCTAAACTTGCTGCATCTTTTGATGTAGTTTCTCATGCAGATAACTCAACTAATATCACTGAAATAAGATGGGAGATATTTGATCTAGCTCATACTCTTAAAATCTCCAATATTATTTGTGGTATCAACAGTTACCAGTCCATTAAATATCTGCAAGGTGCCTACCTTAAAACTAGTAAGAGGCTATAACTTTTTCACTTATGTGGTTAACGTTTCTCTATCAGTAGGCCATGTGCCAGTGGCAATTAAGTTAGCTGAGATCAGCCCACTTAAAAAAAACAAACAAACCTGGGTTTGATCAGTTTGACCTTTATACCTACAGATTGACATCATCATTTATGGCAAAAGTTCTGAACTCTCTGGTGTTTAAGTGCTTGGGAGATTTTACTAACTCACATCATATCTTACATCAATTCCAATATGTCTTCAGGAAGTTAGGGATGTGCATTCGTTTTGAACGAATACGCAATCTGCAACGTATAGCTCCCTATTCGTTGCATTCGTGGGGTTCCGAAACATATGGCGAACCCCCACAAATGCAACGTATCATTAACAAAAAATCCCCACCCTCCTGACCCCCCAAGATTTGCCAAAAGTCCCTGGTGATCCAGCGGGGGTCCTGGAGTGATCTCCTGCACTGGGGCCATCAGCTGCCAGTATTCAAAATGGCACCGATAGCCTTTGCCCTTACTATGTCACAGGGGCTACCGGTGCCATTGGTCGGCCCCTGTCTCATGGTAGGAACACAAGATGGCACTGGCCATCCTTTGTTCCTACCATGTGACAGGGGCAGACCAATGGCACCGGTAGCCCCTGTGACATAGTAAGGGCAAAGGCTATTGGCGCCATTTTGAATACTGGCAGTTGATGGCCTGAATGCTTCAGGACCCTCGCTGGACCACCAGGGACGTCTGGCAAGTTTTGGGGGCTCAGGAGGATGGGGGTTTGCAGTTAAGTTTAAAGGGTTGGGATTTTTTTTTTTTTAAACTTTAATGGGAAACTAATACCATATGTAACTAATGGACAAATCAGGGTCCCCTGAAAACTGATGTAATGGATTTGGGTCCCGATGAATATGAATACCGAATCGAGCATATCTGTCCCTGCTGCACATCCCTACAGGAAGTCATTGAGTACTGTGATCTTGTTGATTTCCCTTATTGACTCCGAGAAGAAGCCTGGACAAAAGTTACAGATATATCCATATTTTATTAGAATTAACTGCCGTCTTTGATACGGTCGACCATGTAATTTTAATACAACGCTTAAATGACCTTTGCAGGAGTGAATCCATACTCAATTGGCTCCGTTCTTATGTGTCAGATAGGAAACAGTTCTGGTATAATGGAATCTGCTCTTAGTTGCATGATATGTATTCAGGAGTAGTGCAGGAGTCAGCCCATCCAGCCTTGCTGTTTAACATATACCTAGCACCAATCTATGGCTTGCTGACTGACCTCAGCGAGGACTTCTGAATATACGCAGATGACATTCAATTTTATATCCTATTAGAACATTCTTAGGATGTAACTACTCAGGAGGTTGCACAGCAGTGATCAAATCATGGTTCTCTCAAAATATGCAGTCTCTCAACTTCACAAAAACTGAGAAAATAATTATTCAGCATCAGCAGCCTCTCTCAGTGCCCACAACCCTCACTATTGACAACTAGGATGGGAGGATAGCAAACAAAGCAGAGAGAGTTTGGTTTCATCATTGACACTAATCTGTCATTTACTTCACAAATGAAATCTGTGGTGAGGGAAGGATTCTATAAATTGAGTCTGATTCATTCACTTGTTCCTTTGCTATAGCCTAATGATTTCAGATCAGTAATTCAGGCCTTGATTATGCCTCTCCTTGACTACTTCAATGTTCTGTACCTTGGTCTGTATAGTACAATCAAATCAATACAACTATGGCAGAATGCAGCTGCCAGATTCATTTCAGGTTGTTCACGACGGGATCATATCCCCCCTTAGTGCTCTCAGATCTTCATTGGCTTCCGGTTAAATCCAGAAATTTTAGTTCAAAACCTGCTTGCCCAAGAGTCTCTGCCATGGATTGATGCCTTACTGAAGCCATAAATCCCATTAAGGATCCAGTCATCCCAAAAGATGCTACTAGAAGTGCTTATTGTGCATCAAGGACAAGTACAACTCTGAGACCCGTCAACGCACGCTATCAGTGGTGGCCCCTGATTTTGGAACAGCATGCCTTTTGATATGAGATCCATATCCTGTACAAACACTTTTTAAAAAAAAACCAAATGTAACATTTCTTTTTTTATTGATGATTACTCTTAAGATACTTTTGTTGACTGAGTTATTTTGAAGGTATTTTAAATTAAGCATTGAAAGATCACTTTGGCGCGTAACCCAAGAAAATCTGCCCCTGCGCGCGCCGAGCCTATTTTGCATAGGCTCGGCAGCGCGCGCAAGCCCCAGGACACGCGTATGTCCCGGGGCTTGCAAACAGGGGTGTGGCGTGGGTGGGACGGGGGGCGGGATGGGGGCATGGCCGGAGCCTCCAGGCACAGTGGCCATTTGCCGCTGTGCCTGGGATCCTGGGCCGGCAGGCGCAACTTACCCGACAAAGGTGGGGTGGGGGGGGGGGGGGAGTTCTAGGTAGGGCTGGGGGGCGGCGGAAGGAAAGTTCCCTCCGAGGCCGCTCCGATTTCGGAGCGGCCTTCGAGGGAATGGAGGAAGGCTGCTCGGCTCGGCATGCACAAGTTGCACGATTGTGCACCCCCATTGCACGCGCCGACCCTGGATTTTATAACATGCGAGTCATATTTCCATTTTGCCTTGCTGCCCTGGTCCGGACTTTATACGTTAGAGGGGCTTGTTGCCACTCTGTCCTGTTTCTGATGCTGTACCTTGGGGTCTTGCTCCCATTTTGCTTTGCTGCTATTGCCTTTATTCTATTCATTGGGGTTCTTGCTGCCATTTTTCCATGCAGCTATATTTATTTATCATCATTTATTAAATGCTTTGCCGATTAAATATTGCCCAAAGCGACTTACAAAAAATAAAACAAGCGTTTTAGAAAGACAATTATGCCCTTTGTAGGTTAAAAATAATATACCTGAAGGTTTTTCTTCATTACAGTTAAGGAGACATGGATTTGCCTGATGCATCAGAAGTATTTTCACAAGGTTTGTCTGGAAAAGAAATGACATTATAAATATAATAAGTATAATGTGTCTGTTGACAAATTAAACTTTTACATACTTAGCACTAGATTGGAGTACAGAAGTGATTATTTTACTAAACTGATGTCCTTACGCAAGATTTCCCTTATTACAGCTAGAAATAGAGTGGCCAATGTATAAAAAGTCAAGATAACAGTGGACATGCAAACCTATGACAGAAAAGAAGCATACAAAAAGTATGATGCGGCAGATAAGACATTTAGAAATGAACCATAATACACCACACATTAGGGATGTGAATCGTTTTTCAACGATTAAAATTATCGTCCGATAATGTTTATATCGTCTTAAATCGTTATAGAACACGATACAATAGAAATTCTAACGATTTATCGTTAAAAATCGTTAAATCGTGTTAGTGCGCACTAACTCGAGTTAGTGCGCACTAACTCCCCGTTAGTGCGCACTAACTCGATTTAGTGCGCACTAACTGAAAATGATACAAATAAACACTTTCCAGGTCACTGAAGGTCAGTTAGGAATGAATATGTGTTCCTATTGGCTGGCTGCCCTCTTATCTATTGATGTTACCAAGTTACCACTGAGGTGATGGTTGGGGGGATGGGAAATGGAACTGGAAACTAACGAACACCAACAGAAAATGAAACAAAGTGTTCACACTTCCCAGGTCAGTAAAGGTCACTTAGGAATGAATATGTATGTATGTATTCCTATTGGCTGGCTGTGCTCTTATCTATTGATGTTACCAATATGGTTGGGGGGATGTGAAATGGAAACAGTTGGAAGCTTGACAAAAAAAGTAATGTAATGATCAGCACTCACGTGACTAGAACTTGTTTGTTTATTATTTTTGTTAGCAGGCACCTGAAATGCTAGTGCATGTTGAATTTGCCAATCACTGTGCATTTTAGAAAGGTGGTCCTGGCTGGAACTGTACACAGTTCAAATATATGTAATTGATTGTTGGTAAGTGTATTTTTTAAGTAGCCACACTGGCACCAGTATGTTTACTTTTCCTCCTACTTAACTCACTAGCTCAGCTTTGTAAGAAGGGCTTCTCTGCTTGTGTGTTGTTTTTGTTTGGTGTGAGGAGAGCAGAAACATCAGATCTTTATTCAATCTACTACAGTCATCTCTTACAGTGCCCTATCCCTATTAATACCAGGAGTGTTGTGATCTTCCTGCACACAGTGCCCTAACCCTGATACCAGTCTGAGACAGCTCCCTCCCTGCATTACTAGTGAGAGGCTGGCTTCACAGACAGGGGGGAGCTGCCTGACCCTCACTCCTGACTTCCCCCATGTCCCAGCTAGTGAATGGTGTGTGGGTGAGGGGGGGGGGGAGGATGGTGAAGTCTGAGACAGCTCCCTCCCTGCATTACTAGTGAGAGGCTGGCTTCACAGACAGGGGGGAGCTGCCTGACCCTCACTCCTGACTTCCCCCATGTCCCAGCTAGTGAATGGTGTGTGGGTGAGGGGGGGGGGGGGGGATGGGGAAGTCTGAGACAGCCCCCTCCCGGCATTACTGGGGAGGGGCGGGCTTCACAGACAGGGGGGAGCTGCCTGACCCTCACTCCTGACTTCCCCCATGTCCCAGCTAGTGAATGGTGTGTGGGTGAGGGGGGGGGGGGGGGAGGATGGTGAAGTCTGAGACAGCTCCCTCCCTGCATTACTAGTGAGAGGCTGGCTTGACAGACAGGGGGGAGCTGCCTGTCCCTCACTCCTGACTTCCCCCATGTCCCAGCTAGTGAATGGTGTGTGGGTGAGGGGGGGGGGGGGTGGATGGTGAAGTCTGAGACAGCTCCCTCCCTGCATTACTAGTGAGAGGCTGGCTTCACAGACAGGGGGGAGCTGCCTGACCCTCACTCCTGACTTCCCCCATGTCCCAGCTAGTGAATGGTGTGTGGGTAAGGGGGGGGGGGGAGGATGGTGAAGTCTGAGACAGCTCCCTCCCTGCATTACTAGTGAGAGGCTGGCTTCACAGACGGGGGGGAGCTGCCTGACCCTCACTCCTCCGGGGTATTGTGATCTTCCTGCACACAGTGCCCTATCCCTGATACCAGGGGTGTTGTGATCTTCCTGCATGCAGTGCCCTATCCCTATTAATACCAGGAGTGTTGTGATCTTCCTGCATGCAGTGCCCTATCCCTGATATCGGGATGTGTGCAAGAAGATCACAACACCCCCGGTATCAGGAATAGGGCACTGCGTGCAGGAAGATCACAACACCCCCAGTATCAGGAATAGGGCACTGTGTGCAGGAAGATCACAACACCCCTGGTATTAGGGATAGGGCACTGTGTGCAGGAAGATCACAACACTCCTGGTATTAATAGGGATAGGGCACTGTGTGCAGGAAGATCACAATACCCCTGGTATTAGGGTTAGGGCACAAGTTCTAGTCACATTGACTGATCACATTACTTGTTTTGTCAAGCTACCAACTGTTTCCATTTCCCATCCCCCATATACTGTCAGTAGGAAACTTGGTAACATGAATAAATAAGAGGGCAGCCAATAGGAATACATATTCATTCCTAAACTGACCTTAACTGACCTGAAAAGTGTCAAATTGTATCATTTTCAGTTAGTGCGCACTAACTCCCAGTTAGTGCGCACTAACTCCCAGTTAGTGCGCACTAACTCCCGTTAGTGCGCACTAATCGGAAAAAACGATTTTTAATGATTTTTTAACTAAAAAATCGTGCCTAAGACGATTTTCTTGCCCTGCCACACGATTTCTATCGTTAAGACGATATGGAAAACGATTCACATCCCTACCACACATCATAACAATACCCATAATATTTCAAAACATGTATTGTTGATTGAATGAAAGAAATTTAACAAGGAAAATAGAATAGCAACAGGCAGCCTTCATTATAAGCCATGAATCTATGTACAGTCAACGCCATTAGTCTCCTCGGAAGCAAAATGTCTCAGGGTGAGAAAGAAGGGATTCAGGTAAGCTGGTATCTTTGTTTCAGACCCCATCATTAGGGCACCATGATATGGAATCCCTGATAGAGAATTATCATTTGAATGGCTGGATAAGATGGAAGAGGGTTAAATGTGTGGAGAATGCATGGGTTCCAAGCAGCATGGGCTGGCATTCAGAGTGTTTTCTTTTAGATTTTATCCTTTCTTTTATAAGAGAAACAGGTAGGGGTGTGCATTCGGCCCCTATGTATTGGCAATTCGCAACGGATGTGCCCATATTCGTTGTATTCGTAGAGAAGCGAAACGTATCACGATTCCCCACAAATACACGAATCTTAGCCAAATTATCCGGCCGCCTAAATAAACCAATTTAAACAAACCCCCCACCCTCCTGACCCCCCCCCCCCAAGACTTACAAAAACTCCCTGGTGGTCCAGTGGGGGGTCCGGGAGCCATCCCCTGCACTCACACCCTCGGCACTGGTTTAAAATGGTGCCGATAGCCTTTGACCTACTATGTCACATGGCCATCGGCGCCATCTTGTGCTCCTACCATGTGACAGGGGCTGACCAATGGCACTGGTAGACCCTGTGACATAGTATGGGCAACGGCTATCAGCGCCATTTTGATTACTGGCAGCCAATGGTCTGAGTGCAGGAGGTCACTCCCGGACCCCCGCTGGACCACCAGGGACTTTTGGCAAGTCTTGGGGGACCCTCCTGACCCCCACAAGACTTGCCAAAAGTCCAGCGGGAATCCAGGAGTGACCTCATGCACTTCGGTTGTCCGATGCCAGTACTCAAAATGGTGCAGATAGCCTTTGCCCTCACTATGTCACAGGGGCCGATGGTCGGAGTGCCCCTGTGAGTGCAGGAGGTCGCTCCCGGACCCCTGCTGGACTTTTGGAAAGTTTTGTGGGTGTCAGAAGGGTCCCCCAAGACTTGCCAAAAGTCCCTGGTGGTCCAGCAGGGGTCTGGGAGTGACCTTCTGCTGCCAGTAATCAAAATGACGCCAATAGCCTTTGACCTACTATGTCACAGGGGCTACCGGTGCCATTGGTCAGCCCCTGTCACATGGTAGGAGCACAAGATGGCACCGATGGCCATGTGACAGGGACTGACCAATGGCACCGGTAGCCCCTGTGACATAGTAGATCAAAGGCTATCAGCGTCATTTTGAAACCGGTACCGAGGGTGTGAGTGCAGGGGATGGCTCCCGGACCCCCCCACTAGATCACCAGGGAGTTTTGGTAAATCTTGGTGGGGGGGGGGGTGTCAGGAGGGTGGGGGGGTTGTAGTTAACTTAATTTTAGCGGGGGAACGAATTGAAATGGACGCATTAACGTATTGGGGCGCCATACGGCCGAATGCAACATATCCGCCCCCCGACGAATCCGAATCCCGAATGCAACGTATGGCGTCCCTCTGCACATCCCTAGAAACAGGACTTTTCCAGTAGAAAAAAAAAACAACATTTCTAATCTTATGGACAGATGTGTGACTGACAATATCTGAGGAAGATGCTGCTGGGGATGCATGAGGTGCTGCAGATCTCAAACAGGTCATTGAAGCTGTGACAGCACCAGTGCATGTTTATACTATAGATTTGGAAGGAACAACTCTCTATGGAGGTGCATTTGTTTTAAATGAATGCATAAATGCAACAAATGAGGCCATTTTCAATTTGTAAGAATGAAACAAATGGAAGATTAGCCACAGATTAACATATCTGAAAATTAAGGGGTATAGCAAGTGTTGCTTACCTGTAACAGGTGTTCTCACAGGACAGCAGGATGTTAGTCCTCACATATGGGTAACATCAGTGGACAGAGCCCTGTTACAGAAAACATTTCTGTCAAAGTTTCTATAAAGCTTTGACTTATGCTGGCACACTGAGTGCACTGAGCATGCTCAGCCTGCAATTATCCCTGTGACCACAGGTGTCTCCCCTCAGTCTCGTCTTATAGCAAAAAACACAAGCGAAACTAAAATAATAAAACGTATGTAGACCCAACTCCGCGGGGTGGCAGGTGGGTTTCATGAGGACTAACATCCTGCTGTCCTGTGAGAACACCTGTTACAGGTAAGCAACACTTGCTTTCTCACAGGACAAGCAGGATGGTAGTCCTCACATATGGGTGAGTACCGAGCTGAGGATGCCAGAGAGTGCAAATGCACCCACGACGTGCAAAAGGCGCAACGTTGGGGGTGGAATTTGGTAAGGAGGGCATCCGGAAACCCTTAATGGGTTGGTGGAAGGATGTTGGGTAGTGAAACCGAACAGAAGAGGAGTAGATGGACTGGCCAAACATGGAAGCATGCCGGCCAGTCTTATCTGAGATAATGGGCTGCGAGAGCTCCAGGTCACAGCTTTACAAATATGTACAAGCTCCACCAGCTGAAGATGAGTTATTGAGGCTGGTACGGCCATAACAGAGTGTGGTTACACATGGTGTTGTAGTGAAATGCCTGCTTGTTAGTAGGAAAAAGAGATACAGACCGTCAATTATGAGAAATAGGTCTGTTTGCCCACTGGAACTCGCAGTTTGGCTTTTGCCACAGGAGGAAAGAGTTAGGTGGAGTGTAGTGTGGTCTGGATAGAATGCAAGTGCACTTTTGCAGTCCAAGGAGTGGAAACCCTCTTGCTCTGGTGAGAGAGAGGTGTTGGGAAAAAGTGGGCAGAGTATATTCTGAGTAAGGTGAGATGCTGCATCTACCTTAAGGATATGAAGATGAGTACATAAAACCACTCGGTCACGGAGGAACGAAGGGTCGGGTGAGTATGTAATAAGGTGTGGAACTCACTGACCCTGTTGGTAGAATTGATGACTACGAGAGAAAGAATTTCCCATTGCAGACTGTTAAGTGAGAGCAATGGCAAGGCTCGAACGGGGAATGCATGAGTCTTGTAAGCATTAATATATAGGCCCCATTCCGTAACCAGTAAAAATAGAAGTGGCTTAATCAGTGGATAACCCATGGTAAGCTGACTCAAAAGAGGTTGAACTGTTAATCAGGTATCCCCACTCCCAAGTGGTACACCAATTGGAATCGAGGCATACCCATGGAGAGGGTGTCTGGGGAGCAGAATCCGAGGGAGTAAGATAAAAGAGTGGTGTAGAAATAAAGGGGGTAAAACCCTTTTTTTTTTTTTTTTTTTTTTAACGACACGTGGTAAGTCATGCCATTTTGAATGGTAAGATTTATGTGTAGAAAGTTTTTGAGTCGCTACCAGCACCTGAGAACATCAGTGAGTTCATGATACGAGACTGACCTGTGAGAAGACGAATTGGTTACTGGAGTGATCGATTGAGAAGTATGGGAAAGCATACTGGTCTCGGCCTGGATGTGGGTCTGAGAACAGTGAACTCCATCCCGGTGCAGCATAATAAGGGTGCTGGCTATGAGGTATTGAAAGAGAAACACAAGAGGCCTTTGTTGCAGCAAAGGTGTCCATGGGAACACATTGGAGATGTGTAGGGAGTAGAATCTGTCCACCCTATGGTTTGATTTAGACGCAGAGGGCAAGTTCGGTTGACCTCAGCGCTAGAAGATTTTCCTCGCTACACATATAATCCAAGACCATCCGAGAGGATGGAAACGTATGTGAAGAAGGTCTGCTAGTGCGTTCAGTAAGTGTTAGATAAGTGGCCTGGGGATGCATAGAGTGAGCAAGGGTCAAGAGTAGAGCTGTACAGCTTCCTAGCAGAGCAGCTAAGAGGTTGTGCGTGCTTGTGTGTTGGAAATACCACAATGTCACTATGCTGTCTGTATGCACAAAGGTTTGCTGCATAGGCAGTAATGTAAGGCATAAAGGCATAACTCATGGCTCAAAGCTCCAGGAAGTTTGTGTGAAACTCTGCATGAAGTGGAATAGAAGCATATTGGGTTGAGAAGATGTTAGTTTGAACTCTGCAACCCTGAGTAAATGCGAGCATGAGCAGGACCAGTTTAGGTTTTGGTTCTAGATCTGCAATATGGAGCAGGGATGATAGCGGTTGAACAGCTTAGGTCCACTGATAATTGGATTTCACTGAATCTTACTCATAGCAATTTTTTGGGACCTATGAGTAAATGCATGGTGAAAAAATGCCGTGGCCCAACAATGAAAGCATTGAGGGGTTGAGGTTATGGTGTATGTGCGCAGAAACATAGGAATTTGTCAGAATGTCTGCACGGTTTTTGGACAGGAAGTACGTTGAAACTGTGGTGTCCAGAAGTGTGCTATATTGGATTTATGGTAGTGAACAGCAATCCCAGGTAGTAGATTTATAGTGCGTCATGAAGAAGATAGAGCTCCTTGCTTGGGTTGACTTATGTAGCTGTCCATGCAAGGAAAAGCATGAATGATGCTTTACTCCATAAAGAAACAGCAGTCACTGCTAGTGATGTAATGAAATACCCAAGTTGCCGAAGCTGGTGCAACTGGCAGAGCTTGGGATTGTAATATTGATGACTCACCATGAAGCACACAGAAAGAATAGAGGAGAGAGGCAAACTACTTGTCAATGGGACACAGTCTTGTTCATCCCTCCAAGTGGGTCCCTGGTCTAAGCCTGGGCCTCGGTGATAGGACCCAACTTCACTCTCGACCTTGGTATAGGCTACATTTCTAGGCTTTTGTCCTAGGCCTGAACACCTACAAAGGAACCTAGACTCAGTAAAGGCTCTAGCATTGGAGCTATGCCTAGGCCTAGGTTCGGACCTTGGTGATAGGATCAAAAAACTTAGCCTAGAACCCCTAGGCCCTGGCTCATTTTTTCTTTTAGAGTGAAGTCAATAAGGCTTTTCCTCAATGACTTCAATGTAAAACAAACAAAAAAAAAAAGAAATACATTTAATTTTTGTTTTAAAAAAACCATACCTACGAAAATAATTAATGACATGCAACACATTTTTTAATCCTAAACATCTCTAATGTCATCTTTCTCTTTTACATTTCAGATTAGCTCATGTTTATTAGCGTGGGATAATTATCCCTGTTCTACCATATCACATGGGCTAATTAACCACAAATTAGAAATCGAAACATACAAACAACAACTTAAATCTTCTTTGCTCTTGTGTGCACTCCAGTATCATCCCTCCCTTCTTGATCCCTGTAGGTGGGAGAAGAGTGACCAGACAGGGAACAAGAGGAGAGGAGAGGCTGGATTAGGGAGCACAATCAAGCCGATGCAATATGGAAGCACTAAAGCTTTTTCTAATGTGCACACAATCACCTCTCCTGGGTGCCCAATGCAATAAACAAAGGAGCTGCCACACTAAAAAGGATGCGCTACCAGAGTTGCTTACCTGTAATAGGTGTTCTCCGAGAACAGCAGGATGTTAGTCCTTACACGTGTGACATCAGATTGAACCCTGATGGGGAAAACCTATGTCAAAGTTTCTAGAGCTTTGACCAGGCACATGGAGCATGCCCAGCATGCCCTTTACCACATGTCCACACGGGGTCCTACTCCAGTCTTGTAACAGAATTATGATTAAAATAAAAAATAGAAATCCAACTCTGCAGGGTGGCAGGTGGGTTTTGTGAGGACTAACATCCTGCTTTCCTCGGAGAATACCTGTTACAGGTAAGCAACTCTGCTTTCTCCGAGGACAGACAGGATGGTAGTCCTCACACATTTATTTATTTATTTATTTATTTATTTTTAATTTTTATATACCGACATTCTTACATCTGATGTAAATCATACCGGTTTACATTAAACAGAATAGCAGGAAATAAATTTCCATAGTCTAATACAATGAACATTTCTAATTAAAATTGTTAACAAGCGAAAAGAAAAGGTAAAAAATTGGAATAAAGGTTGAATTACAGAAAAAATATAAAAGATGGGTGAATCCCTAGCTACAGGCTGCTCCCCAACACAAAAGGGGACCAGACACCCAACCAGGTGCTAATGGGCACAACAACCACCAGTGTTGTTGGTAACAGAGGAGGGGGGGGGGGGGAGAAAGCCTGAACCCAAACAATGGGCCCTAGGCAAAAGAGTTGGGTTCTATATATCAAACAAGTTCCGAAGGACAGACTTGGGAAACCTACTGTCACGTCGGCCATCCCTACCCAGACACTTATGAGATGTGAATGAGTGGAGGGAACTCCACGTCGCAGCCTTGCAGATCTCCTTCACTGGAACTGCTTGCAAGTGGGCCACAGACGCTGCCATGAATGAGCCTTTACATGATCCCCAAGATGCAGTCCAGCCTGGGCATAACAGAAGGAGATTCAATCTCTTTGCCAACTGGATAGTGTCTGTTTGGCAATAGCAGCGCCCATCCTATTCTTGTCAAAACAAATAAAAAGTTGGGTGGACTGTTTATGGGCTTCTCCCCAGTCCAGATAGAAGGCTAAGGCTCACTTGCAGTCCAAACTGTGCAGTGCTTTGTTTGCTTTGGTGAGAATTGGGCCTGGGAAAAAATACCGATTGACTGGTTAAGAGGGAAATCCTTCACTACCTTAGGTAGGAACTTAGGATGCATACGCAATGTCATGGCAAAACTTAGCATAAGTTGGATAAGTCACTAAGCCCTGGAGCTCACTGAATCTGCGTGCTGAAGTGAGCATCAAAAATATGACCTTTAAGGTCAGGCACTTCAGGTCACAGGTGCACAGCGGCTCAAAATGAGCTTTCATCAGCTGAGCTAACAGTACACTGAGGTCACAAGGCACAGCAAGAAGCCTTGGGGAGGCTTCAACTGACACAGGCCCCACATGAGAAACATACAACTATAGGATGTCCAGAGATTGGCGTACCATCTACACCCTGGTGGTATGCGCCAATTGCACTAAGATGATCTTTAAGCCAACCTCCGATAGGTGTAGGAGGTAGTCAAACAGTATGTGTTGGGCAGGAGAATGGATCTAGAGCCATGCCAATCTGTAGTCACCAATTCCCACTGCAGAGACTCTCGATGCCTTCTCAAAAACATATTAGGTTGCACGGACCTCATGTTTTCTGCACGCCATGCCTTTATGCACCAGTGACATGAGGGTGTCCTGCTGCTGATGAGTCAGCTACTCAGCCACCTTCTTCACCTGGTTCCAGATGTCCCATGAGTACTGGCTCATATAGAGCTGATTGGCAGCAATGAAGGGCAATGAGTATGGCACCTTGAAACACCTTCCTCCCAGGATCATCCATTGCTCTATGGTCTTTCTATGGGGGGCATCAAGGAATGAGTCCGAGAGCACTTGGCCACCAACTGGTGGGACAGCTGATGCTCATAGAATCGGGCAGCCTTCTGGATGAGGTAGACCTTGTCTGCCTTCTTAACGTGGTAGACTTTAAGGGGATGTTTTCATATCCTCAGCAGCAACTTCTTAAGGATCTCATGTACCACCACGATCTCCTTAGGAGGCTCCACAAACTGGAGGATCTCAAGAATTTTGAGCCTGGCATACTCCATCAATAATTGAAATGAGATGGCTTCCATCATTACTCTCACAAAACCTGCGAAGGTTAAGTCTTCAGGTAGATAATTTCTTCCCTCCTCTGGAGGAGAAGGTTCTGAAGGAAGACCCTTAGAGCCTTCAGAGGACGACTTCGGAGCATCATCCACCCAGGGGTTATAGGGTTCCTCATCCTCACTAAGCCACAGAGGATGGGTCCCTAGGTGCTTGGCCTTTGTGCAGAGGTGCAGGCACCTTTAGAACTGGACATAGGGTGTTACGCTTCAGTGTCTCCCCCAGCTTTGGTGGAGCTTCCTCAAAGAAACCAGCGATGGCCACTGTATTGGTAGGGCAGGCCTCAATGCCCTGCTGGACACCAATGCTGTCCCGGGAACTGATGCCAACTGGGCCGGTAACTCATTGATGAGCACATTGAATTTCTCCACAAGTGGTATGAGTATGGGGAGCACCAGGTACGGTGCCATCAGTGCCATTGGACAAAAGTCCTGCAGCACCCAGTCAACTGCTAACTGGACTTGGTGCTCCAGCTCCTCCTCAAACATTGCTGATGCCAACACTGACTGGGAGGAAGGAGGGGAGGCCAGATCCTCTTCACACCCTCTAGGTGGATTGGTGATTGTCATCAGGACTGGTGGAGACCATTGTGGACCCCAATGGAGGATTGGCACTCCTCGCTTTGGGGTCACTTTGGAGGCATTGCGGCAAAGCTGGTGCACCCCCATGCCCAGTATCTTGCATCAACATGGACCTGTGCCAATGCATCTTCAGCTTCCCACAATGCTCGGCCTGGCTGTCATCCTCAGCCTGATCAATAGTGGTCGTTTTCTGGCACCCTAACCTCTGATGGCAACGACAGAATTGATGGTCCCACCGATATCGATGGCTCGGTGTCCATTGCTGCAGCTCTTTGGCCAATGCTGCTGATGGTGATGCTGATGGCTCGGACTTATTCGACCCAAAGAGCTGTTCCATCATGTAGAGTCAAAGCTGACATCCCTTCGGGGTCATCTGGGTACATAAGTGTTAACCCCGGATATCATGCAATGCCTCCAGGCAAAGGACACATCTCATGTGGATCCATGATGGGCATGGTCCTTGGGCACTGGGGACATCCCCAAAAACCGTGCCATGCTGGATGAAAGAAAAGGGTCACCATCCAAAAATGATGGTGGCGGTCACCAATGCACCACCACCATGGGGAGTCATGAAAGGAAACTTAGATGAATCACCAAAAGCCCTGACTAGGAGCACTTCAGGAATGTCAATGAGAGGGACACTGCATCAGAATAAAACAGAAAAACCATGAAGAACATGAGCAAGTTTTCCACAAGGCCAAAAACAGCAAAAAGTGAGCTCACTCACACCGCGAGGCCTACAGCTCCATGGAAAGAGAGAGACTGGAGAGGGACATCACATGGACACATGGTAAAGGGCATGCTAGATATGTTTAGTGTGCCTAGTCAAAGTTCTAGAAACTTTTATGCCTTCTCCAGGCAGGCATAAAATTTTACAAGTTAAAAAGTGCGCATAATAGTTTTTGCAATGTGGGGTAATAGCTAATAGTCTCATCTACATGGTATTTACATGTAATGAGCGTTATTATCTACTCCTTTGTTTGGACGTGCGTTTTGGATGCGCTGATTCCCTTATTGCATCGGGGGAGGAGGGGTTATGGGTGCACGTCCAACCACTCGTTAAGCTGGGCGCTAGCACCCTTTATTGCATTGGCTCCAGGCTCACCCCTTTCCCTCCTGTTCCCTGCAAACATCTTGGGAGAAGCTGGAAAAAGAAAGAGAAGGCCTCTCTCCCTTACTTGAGATTCTGGGCAGCGACCAATAGAGTCATCATCAGGGCATGTGCTTGTGAAATGGGATCCCAGCTATTTTCCTAGGTTAAAGCAGCATTGCTGCTGATGTCCCCTTGGGCATTGCACCGAAGGCAACTGCCCTTACTTAACACTCCTTTCCCACCTACCCTTGCCCCTAAATCCTGGCATTGAATTCACTGACATGGAAGCTGGAGAAGAATGCCAAGTCCGAAAAACAAAACAAAACAAGTTAAGGTCCATGTTAATATCAGCCTGTAAAACACAAATATATGACTTTTCTACTTAGCCCTTCCCAATAATAAATTGGTCTTTTAGCTTATTTTAAATACAAATGGAAAACATCCCACAGAGATATTTTTCTCTAATGTATCTTTTAACATTGGTCAACTTGATTAATAGATAAGAGACTAAATGGAATGAAATCACTATAAAATATCAGGCTGTCAGAAAGAAAATGCTCTTAATAGCATGGAGAGAAAAAAATGTTGGTCAGGCTGGGAGAGATGAAATGCAATTATAATAATGGCTTGCACTGCAAAAATATGCGATATGGATTAACTTTGGAGGCTTTCATGCCACTTACGTTGGGAAAGGCTGCAGCCAAGGTTACTGTACTTACAGTAGGTCACATCAATACTAGGATATTATCCCCATTAATTTGAAGCATGCACTTGGCTAGAAATAAAGCAGCCAGCTCTTTTCCTCTATGACTTCCTAGGCTTTATTTGAAGGATACAAAGTAGCTGTGTAAAACATTCTAAAATTTATTACCTTCCTCTTTCATTTCTACCGTTGAAAAGCTATGTTTAAAGCAAACATTTCGTCCTTTATGATGTAAAACAGTGCAATGGATCATATTTTTTTCCTCAAATAATAGTAACATAATAGAAAGCAAGTATCTTTTGGGTCAGCAAATGTTGGATTCAGGTCAGGTGCATCTCTTGCTGCATTGTATTTCATAGGCTGGTATCCCTAGTCAGATTATAACACAGTCATGGACATAGCTCCTACTTTCAATCAGGAACTGCTTCGCAGTTTATACATTGGGGCAGAGTAAGCCAGGCTAATTTTCTTTATATTACATTTATATTTCAATTTTCCCCTAAAAGGCAGAAGGTGAAAATTACATTTCTTTATGTGGAACTGAGTCATATAATGGACATCTTAAATAACTTCTACTTGACGCAAAAAACACAAGTTTAGAATGTTTTGGTCTATTTTCAAGACGACAATGAATGGGGAGAAAAAGTAAGTGAACAATTTTTCTTTGTCATCTTTACCTGGATTTTTAGTGGAACCTAAACAGCTAGGTTAGAAGTTGAAAATTCCTCTAAATCTTGCGCTATTTGCCAAGTTAGATTTAGGCCAGATCTTTTTCCACTCAGTTAACCAGGTAACCTAATGGGCTAGTGCTTAAAATCAGTGCAGACCAGCTAAATTCCATTCCCCAACCTCACCGTGTCTTTTGTCTCACCCCTTTTTAACCTTATGAGCCTTGCACATTATCTAGGTAAATTTAGTTAGTACAGTTATCGGGCTAAGCCTTTTGAAAAATGTACCCTATTGTAAAAATGTTTGCCATATTGCTTTCATGGACTTTAGGCATGTTCATTGAATATTCAATCATCTCTTACTTTTCAATTACTTCCAAATTTTTATCCAAGCAATTCAACAAATTAAGGCCAAAAATACAAGTCTGCTGGGCATGCATCTGAATTTTTCAGCTCTGTAATATAAGTGAATTCCCATACAAAATATGGTTCAACATTCACATTTAGGTTCTTACAAATCTATATTTAAAAAAAAATAAAATCCTTAATGAAGACTCTTAACATTCAAACTGAAAAGAAATTGAAAAATAAAATAATGGTTACCTGCCCATATTTTGCAGCTAAATGAAGAGGTGTCCAGTATTGATTATCAGCAACATCTGGATCAGTAGAATGATCAAGCAGCAGGCAAGCCACATCCTTGTAGCCATTTGCACATGCCATATGTAGCTGTGAACATTAAACAGACAAATTATTATATATATTAAAGACTGAATATGATAAGCATTCTAAAAAACAAAAAAGGAATGCTATTTGTCCTCTGTAAACAAATAGTTCTGCATAAATAAACATTATGTAGGAAATAAAATATTCTTTAAGGGGTAGATTTGTAAACATATGCGCACACATTTATGTGCGCACACTACCCAGTGCGCGCACATGAACGCGCCGATTTTATAACATATGCTGGCTGGCATAGCAGCAAGACAAAGAAATATCTTTTTCAATGGAAAATCCTATCAAAGTAGCTAGCAATTGAATACAGATTTGAGACACAGACTAGCTCTGAGTAAAGCTCCGAGTAAAGCCTGACCACCCCCACAAAGAAAGAGCATGGCACATCAGGAACAGCGTCACAGAGCACTGAGAGCTGCGATTGGCTGAATTAGAAAAATGATTAGCTCTGATTGGTTGCATTCTCATCTCCTTGCCAACATGTCTGACTCACTCTATGACAGGGCTGTGAGGTCCCTTATGACTCACAGGAAAGGGTTGCTTTTTGATATGGTTACTCCCACATGGCCTTCTCCTATTTCAAAAGGCCACTAAGAAATCACTGCAAACCAAAAGAATGAAACTAATATGAAATGTTTTATTCGTGGGGGGATCGCGATGCATTTTGTGAACCCACGAATACAATGAATGTGCGGATTGCACATTCGTTGAAAATGAATGCACATCCCTAATGACTATAATGCTCTTGATCTTTTTAACAAAAACATTTTTCCTTTTTGCTGCATTTCCCTGACAACAACAGGAAAAACTGCAACCTTTTGTCCCATAAAGGACATGATCTTGAAACAAAAAAAAGACACAATACAGGGACAGTAACTTTAAAATGAGAGTGCGTGCACTCACATAAGCGCGTATGTGGATGCAACTCACATACCTTGGAATCTGAAATTGTCCACGCAAATGTACACATACGATTTGAAATAAATGTAGTCTTACCAAGCTCACTAACAAGTGATGTCACATTCCCCCGATTGGGAACTAGAATGAACTAGAAGGAATCTTTAAGTACTCAAGAAAAAATTTCTGTAGCATCTCAAAAGGAGTGCACTTCAGAAAATTGAAAAACCTAAAATGTAACATTCTTTTAAAATTTCCAAATGTTTCCATTTTTGATGCCATATCTGATTATCTTTCATAATTTTCACATTAGATTTATGCAGAGTTGAGCATCTAATACCCCAATCCATAATCTTCTCTTCATAATTTTAAGAATGCTCAGTAACAGATGCAGAAATTACTCCTAGAGTACCCATTGTAGAATCAAACCTTGAAGAACGAATTTTTTCTATATTAGATATAGCTGTCCAAAAGGTGTCCACGGTAATCACTTCAGGCTTTGAAAGCAAAGGATGACAAATTGTGTCTGGCCCCTGTGGTAGGAAAAAAGTGCCAAGCCTTCTTACGGAATTCTCCACATCATGGATAGAAATGGATTAGGTACCTTGGGTCCCCCCATATGAAATCCCAGGTGTGATTTAGGTTACTAAATTGTCCTGAAAAAGAAAAGGACTTCCAGGACATAATGAGATCAAAGTCTCAGAGAGGAGCCCAAATCTCCAGACTCTTCAGGTCCTACACCCAACCTCTGAAAATTAAAGGCTTCTAGAATCTGCTGGGAAGATGTGGGGATTATGACTGACTCACATGGGGAAGCTTTGACATAAGCTTCTGCTTCTTACCCATTATACAATGGAGACCACCATCATTGTATATTCAATTGTAGAAGTGCATTCAGTGACCTAATATCAGATTGTTTTTCAATACTATGCTGCCTTTTACTTATTACAACTCTGCAATGAGAAATGTTTCAGTATTGGAAGTTGGCATTATAAACTGAATGCAACAGAGATTATTCATTCTTTTTGGGTCATTATTTAACTCAACTGCTCTGATAAACTGCATATGGGCTTCATGCAGCCTGTGATTCCAATGATATCTCTATCTCTAGAGTATGTTTGTTTGTTACTGAATAAGAAGTTATTGTCAAGCATTTTAGCTAAGACTAGACAAATTAAAGCCAGAGAAAAATCAAATAGACAAAGCATAGAATGCATTAGTATTTAAACATTACCTATTAAAATTATTATTTTCAAGAACTTCAAGTAAATGTCTTCTTTCAACGGTTATAGTAGGCATAGAATGCCTACTATAAACTGTAGCGCCCATGCCCTATATTCTGGTATCCATGCCGACCTGTCTGACCCTTTCCTGTGAGTAACAGTGACTCACAGGAAAGGGTCAGACAGGTCGGCATGGATACCGGAATGCAGCATATCCGTGCTGACATTTTGTGAAATGCACTGAATGCAGCCAATCGCGCTGTCATTCAGTGCTCTCTGTCAATTTTACTGATGAGCCAGCACTATATAAAGATTAGCATGAGGAGAGCCACACATTTTCTTTCCAGCGATGCTGTGGGGAGGTGGGCTTGGTGTAAGAGGAGGCTGCACTGAGAGATAGCTTTTTCTTTCCCTTTACTAATTAGTAGGGATGTGAATCGTTTTCCATATCGTCTTAACGATAGAAATCGTGTGGCAGGGCAAGAAAATCGTCTTAGGCACGATTTTTTAGTTAAAAAATCGTTAAAAATCGTTTTTTCCGATTAGTGCGCACTAACTCGAGTTAGTGCGCACTAACTGGGAGTTAGTGCGCACTAACTGAAAATGATACAATTTGACACTTTTCAGGTCAGTTAAGGTCAGTTTAGGAATGAATATGTATTCCTATTGGCTGCCCTCTTATTTATTCATGTTACCAAGTTTCCTACTGACAGTATATGGGGGATGGGAAATGGAAACAGTTGGTAGCTTGACAAAACAAGTAATGTGATCAGTCAATGTGACTAGAACTTGTGCCCTAACCCTGATACCAGGGGTATTGTGATCTTCCTGCACACAGTGCCCTATCCCTAATACCAGGGGTGTTGTGATCTTCCTGCACACAGTGCCCTATTCCTGATACCGGGGGTGTTGTGATCTTCTTGCACACATCCCGATATCAGGGATAGGGCACTGCATGCAGGAAGATCACAACACTCCTGGTATTAGTAGGGATAGGGCACTGCATGCAGGAAGATCACAACACTCCTGGTATTAATAGGGATAGGGCACTGCATGCAGGAAGATCACAACACCCCTGGTATCAGGGATAGGGCACTGTGTGCAGGAAGATCACAATACCCCGGAGGAGTGAGGGTCAGGCAGCTCCCCCCTGTCTGTGAAGCCAGCCTCTCACTAGTAATGCAGGGAGGGAGCTGTCTCAGACTTCACCATCCTCCCCCCCCCCTTACCCACACACCATTCACTAGCTGGGACATGGGGGAAGTCAGGAGTGAGGGTCAGGCAGCTCCCCCCTGTCTGTGAAGCCAGCCTCTCACTAGTAATGCAGGGAGGGAGCTGTCTCAGACTTCACCATCCACCCCCCCCCCCCCCTCACCCACACACCATTCACTAGCTGGGACATGGGGGAAGTCAGGAGTGAGGGACAGGCAGCTCCCCCCTGTCTGTGAAACCAGCCTCTCACTAGTAATGCAGGGAGGGAGCTGTCTCAGACTTCACCATCCACCCCCCCCCCCTCACCCACACACCATTCACTAGCTGGGACATGGGGGAAGTCAGGAGTGAGGGTCAGGCAGCTCCCCCCTGTCTGTGAAGCCAGCCTCTCACTAGTAATGCAGGGAGGGAGCTGTCTCAGACTTCACCATCCACCCCCCCCCCCCTCACCCACACACCATTCACTAGCTGGGACATGGGGGAAGTCAGGAGTGAGGGTCAGGCAGCTCCCCCCTGTCTGTGAAGCCAGCCTCTCACTAGTAATGCAGGGAGGGAGCTGTCTCAGACTTCACCATCCTCCCCCCCCCCCCCCCTCACCCACACACCATTCACTAGCTGGGACATGGGGGAAGTCAGGAGTGAGGGTCAGGCAGCTCCCCCCTGTCTGTGAAGCCAGCCTCTCACTAGTAATGCAGGGAGGGAGCTGTCTCAGACTTCACCATCCTCCCCCCCCCCCCCCCCTCACCCACACACCATTCACTAGCTGGGACATGGGGGAAGTCAGGAGTGAGGGTCAGGCAGCTCCCCCCTGTCTGTGAAGCCAGCCTCTCACTAGTAATGCAGGGAGGGAGCTGTCTCAGACTTCACCATCCTCCCCCCCCCCCCTCACCCACACACCATTCACTAGCTGGGACATGGGGGAAGTCAGGAGTGAGGGTCAGGCAGCTCCCCCCTGTCTGTGAAGCCAGCCTCTCACTAGTAATGCAGGGAGGGAGCTGTCTCAGACTGGTATCAGGGTTAGGGCACTGTGTGCAGGAAGATCACAACACTCCTGGTATTAATAGGGATAGGGCACTGTAAGAGATGACTGTAGTAGATTGAATAAAGATCTGATGTTTCTGCTCTCCTCACACCACACAAAAACAACACACAAGCAGAGAAGCCCTTCTTACAAAGCTGAGCTAGTGAGTTAAGTAGGAGGAAAAGTAAACATACTGGTGCCAGTGTGGCTACTTAAAAAATACACTTACCAACAATCAATTACATATATTTGAACTGTGTACAGTTCCAGCCAGGACCACCTTTCTAAAATGCACAGTGATTGGCAAATTCAACATGCACTAGCATTTCAGGTGCCTGCTAACAAAAATAATAAACAAACAAGTTCTAGTCACGTGAGTGCTGATCATTACATTACTTTTTTTGTCAAGCTTCCAACTGTTTCCATTTCACATCCCCCCAACCATATTGGTAACATCAATAGATAAGAGCACAGCCAGCCAATAGGAATACATACATACATATTCATTCCTAAGTGACCTTTACTGACCTGGGAAGTGTGAACACTTTGTTTCATTTTCTGTTGGTGTTCGTTAGTTTCCAGTTCCATTTCCCATCCCCCCCAACCATCACCTCAGTGGTAACCTTGGTAACATCAATAGATAAGAGGGCAGCCAGCCAATAGGAACACATATTCATTCCTAACTGACCTTCAGTGACCTGGAAAGTGTTTATTTGTATCATTTTCAGTTAGTGCGCACTAAATCGAGTTAGTGCGCACTAACGGGGAGTTAGTGCGCACTAACTCGAGTTAGTGCGCACTAACACGATTTAACGATTTTTAACGATAAATCGTTAGAATTTCTATTGTATCGTGTTCTATAACGATTTAAGACGATATAAACATTATCGGACGATAATTTTAATCGTTGAAAAACGATTCACATCCCTACTAATTAGCCTAATTATTCTTTATTTTGCTGCAGTGACAGTGCCAGCTAGTCCTGTTTCTTTCAAGCTATTTAGGTGATCTGACTGAGATGCTGTGCCAGGGAGAGAAGCAGCTAGCACTCACCATTAGGGTGTTGTGGCTGGCTGGGAGAGATATTATTTTCATCCATTTTTCTGGAGTGACAAAAATTCCAGCTTTTTTAAACAGTTTTTTTTTAATTCAAGTCACTTAGTCTCTCTGGGGTGGATTTTCAGAGCCCTGCTCACGTAAATCCGCCCAAAACCGGGCGGATTTACGCGAGCAGGGCCCTGCGCGCCGGTAAGCCTATTTTACATAGGCCTACCGGCGCGCGCAGAGCCCCGGGACTCGCGTACGTCCCGGGGTTTTCGGAGGGGGCGTGTCGGGGGGCGTGTCGGGGGGCGGGCCCGAACCGCGCGGCGTTTTCGGGGCGTGTCGGGAGCGTTCCGGGGGCGTGACTACGGCCCGGGGCGGTCCGGGGGCGTGGCCGCGCCCTCCGAACCCACCCCCAGGTTGCGGCCCGGCGCGCAGGAGGCCCGCTCGCGCGCAGGGATTTACGCCTCCCTCCGGGAGGCGTAAATCCCCCGACAAAGGTAAGGGGGGGTTTTAGATAGGGCCGGATGGGTGGGTTAGGTAGGGGAAGGAAGGGGAAGGTGAGGGGAGGGCAAAGGAAAGTTCCCTCCGAGGCCGCTCCGATTTCGGAGCGGCCTTGGAGGGAACGGGGGTAGGCTGCGCGGCTCGGCGTGCGCCGGCTATACAAAATCCATAGCCTTGCGCGCGCCGATCCAGGTTTTTAGCAGATATGCGTATCTACTAAAATCCAGCGTACTTTTGTTTGCGCCTGGAGCGCAAACAAAAGTAGGCTATTCGCGCGCCTTTTAAAATCCGCCCCTCTGTGCACTGGGCTTCAGTGGGTAGTGGTTAGTTTGCCTGAACCTTATTATTGGGACGGTCTGTGCAGTCAAGTACCCAGGGAGTCTGCATCTTTTGTGCTTACCAGAAGCATCTGTGTGCACAGCACACCACACACATTAGTGCACAGCCAGGCACAGTTACAGTGGGCAGTGGTATGCACTACTCAGTGACATTAAATCCATAATGTCAGGGAAAGCTAGATGTAGTTGAGTGATTGGGACTGGCAGAGGAAGCACTTAAAAAGACACTAGGATAACACAACCAGTAGAGTTAAAAAGGCACCTGTCGCAATCTAAATTTGTAGGGGCTGGCAGTTCCATCCGGAAAAAAATGAAATCTGACCATGATGCATCGCCATCGCCACCACATGCTCCTGGCCCTGTAGTTTTGGAGGTGAGGGAAGGGGAGGCAGAGTCATGCCAGACAAAATGTTGACACCCAAAAGCAGCAGGGGGACAGAAGTCTCGACTAACAGCATTGCCAAGGTAGCGTAGTTACTGTTTGCTTCTGATTCAGATGAAGAATCTTCTTGTGTGGGATTCTCATCAGAAACGGAAGTAGTAATAGGTGAAGAATCTTCAGTAGGATCAGTTAGTCCTGTCTTAGCCTCCACTTCAGTGCAGCAGGGGAGAGATGAAAGCAATGAGGAGGAAGAAGAGCAGTCAGCACAGGCACTGAGGGTGACTGAGGCCCCTGGCATTGCTTCTCAGGGTACACCCGCTACCTCAGCTCCAGTGGCAGCTTCTACCCCAAAGGCTTTAGAGAGGGGAGGATCATGAAAGACATCTGCGATCTGGAGCCACTTTAAAATGACGGAAGACCCGCATTTTGCTCGGTGTAATTACTGTGCCAGGGATATTAGCAGAGGCAAGCAAATGGGACATCTATCTAATTTTGGCATGAACCATCATATGAAGAGGCAACACTCAACAAGATTACTGCCATCTGGGGATGGTGGCAGTACCAGTCGGGGGACTCCATCCAAGCAGTGTGCAGTGGTTCAAAAGCAGCATAGTCATCCCACACCCTCATCCCCTTCTAGCAGTCAGGTGGCAGGCCAGCAACCCCCTGACATGTGGCAGAAGCAACAACCCACCATGGAGGAAATGGGGTGGAGTGCAGTAACGCTATCCCGGGGTAGGAGGCAGGCAGCCTCAAAAGTTGTAACCAGGGCCATTGGGGAAATGATTGCCCTTGATGACCAGCCCTTGCAGTTAGTGGAGAATGTGGGTTTCAAGCATTTTCTGAAGGTTGTACTTCCAAATTACAAAGTCCCCTCCAGGATCATATTTAGTAGAAAGGTCATCCCTTTTCCATTTTATTTACATATATATAACCCTTCCAGATTAGTTCAGAGTGGTTTATAAGTTAAAAACCTAGTATGTAAGACATAAAAATTCATGGAATAACATAGCTATAACAACTAACATTCATAATTTAAGTATCTTTGATTTACATGGTAGAGGCATTGTTTGGTATCGGTGATTCTCATGACAAAAGTGTAATTTGAATGCAAAGATGTTTTTAGCTATTATAGCCTCTTTCACCTCACCTTTTAACTTTGCTGGAAAATGTTTAGCCTTCATTCCACCTTTTCTAATGTGTGGAAATCATCTGGTGTGGGCTTCCAAGATGTCCATGCCTGATGTAAACGCTTAACATTTGCAGCTGCTCCTGCTTTTTCCTAGCCATTTTCCTCATTTTATCAGTCACCCTTCTGAAAGTTAAATGTTGTTGCAGTAGATTTCTTTACTGTATTCCCTCCAGTTCTTAAGATTGGATCATGCTGTGATCACTATTGCCAAGGGGCTCAGACACTTACTTCTCACACCAAATCCTTTCCACTGAGGACTAGAAGTGGAGACAATGGCAGAACCCTCCCTCCACTAATATTTTAGTAAAGACAAGCTTTAGTAATTATTTAGCTCCTTCCTTTTGCCTATTATTTTAAATAATATTCCCTGGAAAAAAAGACCAATTTACTAGGGATATGCACTTGTTTTTTGTATTTACTTTTCATGTATCATTTTTTGATGCACACACAAAAATGCATTTTATACAAATAAACACAATTTTAAAATACCACAAAAAACCACAATAAAAACAAAATGAATGAAATGTTTCCCATGAGACATTTTTTTTCTGTCATTTGTCAACTCACAAGTGTGACACCATCTTCGTTCTTCTGATTTACACTTCCTCCAGCTGCTAGGAGATGTTTGACATCAGACAACATAACTGTCGATCTCTGGGTCTTCATCAGACGCATAGAGTTCACATCTAACTCTGTGTAATAAAAGAAAAAATTCAGTCACCTTATCTTAATGTATTTTTGTAGAGAATCAAATATGTTCTTGGACTATAGAAAAATAGTTGTATCACCATCTGATTTTTTTCAGTTTCATAAGGGGTTATGCATGAAAGTGTATGTTTGTAAATAGCCCGGGTAGATATGCATAGAAAAGTACACACAGAACACAATTTCACACTTACCTTTCTATGCATATTAAATAGGCATTCCCTCACTTGTGAGTCGGCTTTGAGACGGGCAAGTGAGAGAATTTTATAACAAGCGCACATCCAGAACATGACCTGTTCCACCAATTCATCAACAAGTTTGCTTTATCTACAGCTAGGTCCTCGAGACCCCCTGGTTCTTTAGCCTGTACTCCCCCTCCCCCCTTCCCCAGTTAACCAAGACCCTTTGAATACTCCATAAATGCCTGGAAATAGTTTTATTCAGACTTATACTTCATCCATAGCAGAAGTAACTTTGTGCCAAAATGGATCTGGATGCATGCCCAGGTGCATAGCTAGATTTGCACAAATCTCTTGGCCCCGTCCTGGATCGCCTGAGCCCTGCCCACATTCTGCCCCTTTTTTCCCCTGATGTGAGATATTTGCGCATCGGAACCTGGGCATGTATATGGGTGGTTTATAAAATTGGATGGATACGCGCATGTGCTAGATGTGTGCCCATTTTCCTGTTTTGGTGCGTGCCGGATTTTAAAATTCACTTTTTAGTATCTAGGCCCCACATTTTCCTTTTAGCATGACATTTGTTCACCCCTAAATTCACTTCTGCCTTTGTATAGAAATAAAGGTTATAGAGTAAAGACAGAACTTAAAAAGCTTTTAAAATTATTCAAAGCATCTTGACTTTTTATATATAAAAGACAGGAAACAGAGTAGGCTTAAATGGTAAGTTTTCACAGTGGAAAAAGGTAAACAGTGGAGTGCCTCAGGGATCTGTACTTGGAGCAGTACTTTTTAATATATTTATAAGTGATATTGAAAGAGGTACGATGAATGAGTGATTAGATTTATGGATGAAAAAATTATTCAGAGTAGTTAAATCACAAGCGGATTGTGATAAATTGCAGGAGGACCTTGCAAGATTGGAAGATCGAGCTACCAAATGGCAGCTGAAATTTAACGTGGACAAGTGCAATATGTTGCATATAGGGAAAAATAACCCATGCTGTAGTTTTACAAAGTTAGGCTCTATCTTAGGGGTTATCACCCAGGAAAGATCTAGGTGTCAGTGGATAATACATTGAAATTGTTGGCTCAGTGTGCTGCATTCTGCAACAGTTGAAAAAGCAAACAGAATGTTATAAATTATTAAGAAGGGAATGGCAAATAAAACAATTAATGTCATAATGCCTCTATCACTCCATGGTGAGACCACATCTTGAATACTGTGTGCAATATAGTTTCATTGGAGAAAGTGCAGAAAAGTGTGACCAAAGTGATAAGCAGCATGGAATGGCTGCCCTATGAGGAAAGGCTAAGGAAGTTAGGGCTATTCAGTTTGGAGAAAACACAACTGAGGCGGGGATATGATAGAGGTCTACAAAATCATGAAAGGACTTGAACAAGTTAATGTAAATTGGTTACTCTCTCAGATAATAGAAGGACTACGGGACATTCCATGAAGTTAGCAAGTAGCTCATTTAAAACAAATAGAAGAGAATTATTTTTCACTCAGCGCATAGTTAAGCGCTGGAATTTATTGCCAGAAGATGTGGTTACGGCAGTTAGTGTAACTGGGTTTAAAAAAGGTCTGTATAAGTTCCTAGTGGAAAAATCCATAAACTGCTATTAATTAATAAGCAATAGTAGCTTGAGATGTATTTAATGTTTGGGTATTTGCCAGGTACTTGTGACTTGGATTGGCCACTGTTGGAAACAGGATACTGGGCTTGATGGACCCTTGGTCTGACCCAGTATAGCATACCTTAAGTCTCTTTAGGATAATCTATATGTACTTTACTAGATCTACTGTTTTTATACTAGCCAATTAAAAACTTGTCATGATACTTTTCTGGCACAGTCGCTGTACTATAATGCAATTTAATACAAAGAGAAGCAGTTCTTTTCTATATAGTACATTGCAGAGGACTTTGATGGAGAAACTGGTTTATTTGCAGATAACATAAAACTCAATAACAGAGAAGATATACTAAAAGAGTGGAAAACATGAAGTTGTCCTTATAGAAAATGAATAGTCAAGTGTCTATAAACTGCTTCAGTACAAAAAGTATTAATTTATGTCTATAGGGAGCAAAAGCTCATTAGCCATTTATCATTTAAAAGGACAAGAACTAGCAACTGACACACAGGAAAGGGACTTTGAAGTAATCATCTTAAATGATCTGAAGGTTGTCTGTCAGTATGATAAAGCACCAGGGAAAGCGTATAGCATACTTAATTTGTGTACATAAGGAAATCAATTATTGACTTAAAAAAAATCAAGGTAATACTGCAGTTTTATAGGTCACTGGTGAGACTCCATATTGTTTTCTGTGTTCAATTCTAGAGACAAGGACATTGAAAAGATGGAAACAGTTCAGAGGTGGACTACCAAAATGATATAGGGCCTAGGGATGTGAATCGTGTCCTCGATCGTCTTAACGATCGATTTCGGCTGGGAGGGGGAGGGAATCGTATTGTTGCCGTTTGGGGGGGTAAAATATCGTGAAAAATCATGAAAAATCGTGAAAAATCTAAAAATCTAAAAATCGCAAAACCGGCACATTAAAACCCCCTAAAACCCACCCCCGACCCTTTAAATTAAATCCCCCACCCTCCCGAACCCCCCCCAAATGAGTTAAATAACCTGCGGGTCCAGCGGCGGTCCGGAACGGCAGCGGTCCGGAACGGGCTCCTGCTCCTGAATCTTGTTGTCTTCAGCCGGCGCCATTTTCCAAAATGGCGCCGAAAAATGGCGGCGGCCATAGACGAACACGATTGGACGGCAGGAGGTCCTTCCGGACCCCCGCTGGACTTTTGGCAAGTCTCGTGGGGGTCAGGAGGCCCCCCACAAGCTGGCCAAAAGTTCCTGGAGGTCCAGCGGGGGTCAGGGAGCGATTTCCCGCCGCGAATCGTTTTCGTACGGAAAATGGCGCCGGCAGGAGATCGACTGCAGGAGGGTCGTTCAGCGAGGGTTCCGGCGCCTCGCTGAACGACCTCCTGCAGTCGATCTCCTGCCGGCGCCATTTTCCGTACGAAAACGATTCGCGGCGGGAAATCGCTCCCTGACCCCCGCTGGACCTCCAGGAACTTTTGGCCAGCTTGTGGGGGGCCTCCTGACCCCCACGAGACTTGCCAAAAGTCCAGCGGGGGTCCGGAAGGACCTCCTGCCGTCCAATCATGTTCGTCTATGGCCGCCGCCATTTTTCGGCGCCATTTTGGAAAATGGCGCCGGCTGAAGACAACAAGATTCAGGAGCAGGAGCCCGTTCCGGACCGCTGCCGTTCCGGACCGCCGCTGGACCCGCAGGTTATTTAACTCATTTGGGGGGGGTTCGGGAGGGTGGGGGATTTAATTTAAAGGGTCGGGGGTGGGTTTTAGGGGGTTTTAGTGTGCCGGCTCACGATTCTAACGATTTATAACGATAAATCGTTAGAATCTCTATTGTATTGTGTTCCATAACGGTTTAAGACGATATTAAAATTATCGGACGATAATTTTAATCGTCCTAAAACGATTCACATCCCTAATAGGGCCTTCAACGTAAACTTATTTAGAGAAGTAAAAGGAGATAGAGGAATATCATGGATAACAGGTTAAACCTAAAAGCATTCATAAATCAAACTACTAAGGACTGCTTCTATAAAATCCAAGTCTTAAAAAGAATAAGACCACTCTTCCATTTTCATGACTACAGAACTATTCTACAATCAATAATTTTTTCGAAACTAGATTACTGCAACTCTTTGCTATTAGGTCTTCCATCATCTCACACCAAACCCCTTCAGATGGTCCAAAACACGGCTGCTAGAATATTAACTAACACACGGAGAAGAGACCACATATCACCAATCCTCAAAGATCTGCACTGGCTGCCAATTCATTACAGAATCATATATAAGTCCATAACCATTATTTACAAAGCTATACATCAACACTCTCAGCTCACCCTTCAAATTCCTCTCAAAAAATTCACGTCCAAAAGACCAATCAGAGAGTCCTATAGAGAAACCCTACAAGTACCACCCTCCAAATCCATGAGGCACATAACCGCCAGAGACAGGGCTTTCTCCACTGCAGGACCAACATTGTGGAACTCCATCCCACCAGATTTGCGACAGGAACCCTGCCTTCCTACATTTAGGAAAAGACTTAAAACGTGGCTATTCACGAAAGCCTTTCCTGAACTAAACTAAACCTATTCCATTATTACCTATTCGCTCAGACTTTGCCTTAATCATAGTAATTAATATCCCTACCTCATAAGGGCAATTCTTCAACGCTATAAGCACATTGACTGGCATATATGTTATATATATTTAAACCCCTGCTTCTTTTCTCTGATCCAAGTTATATTACTCCCTTGTTTTATTGTAACTGCATTCCTTAGCCTTCTCTTGTTTAACGTTTTTTACTACTATTACTATTATTTTATTATTATTATTACTTAGATCAATGTTATTTATTGCCTTTTGTTCCCTATCTACTTGTTAATTGTAAACCGACATGATGCGATATTTATCGCGAATGCCGGTATAGAAAAACTTAAAATAAATAAATAAATAAACAGACTTCAAAAAAGAATAAGGCAGCACTATTTTACATGCTAAGAGAAACTCAAGAACAAAGAGTCATGAAATGAGGAATATGAGGAAGTACTGGATATCTGAAATAGTCTACTCGCAGAGGTAATAGTAACCAAACCTATGATAGCATTTATACATGAGAGAGGTGACCAAGACAGGAGAGGAGAGAAATAGGAAGTATGGAAAGAATATGCTTATCTACAAAGAATGGCAAAGAATCAAAAAGGGAAGGCCACAAAGCCTACTTGCACTAAAAGTTGGTAGCACTGCATTAAATTCCCAGGAAGATAAGGCAGGGTGAATCAGCCTGCAGCTTTGGTATATTCTCAGATACAACAGAGGAAGTGGCAGATCATCTAGAGACTAATAATTATAAAAAAAAAAAAAGATCACCTAGAGACTGTGGTACAATACTGTGAAACATTTCACAAATGAGACTTCTTGCAAAGACCTCCCCAAAAAATAAAAATCAGGGCTTTCTGTCTCATAAAAAGTTATATTTTTTGTACAGCCACTGATGTAGGAATTGTATTTTAATTCAAACAGGGTCATTCATCAAAATGCGTTAGTGACCTAACATGTGATAAAAGGCTCTAATGTGCATTATATTGCGTTCATATGCAACATTTTGTATGTCACTGCCCAGATATCCTCCCCTACTACAATGATCTTCTTTGCATGCAATTTGCAGTATGAATAATGCAACTGCATGCAAAGAAAGTCATTACTAGGCAATTCAATGCTAATATTTTATCACGGACAACCGAGAAGATGGTCAGCTGCGATAAAATAACCACACCTCCTTGGCATGCGTTAGATGTGCGGCTGGAGGCCCAGGACCCTAACGAGGGTCCTGAAGCTCCCGCCTCACATTTAAAGCAGCAGGGGAAAAAACCACAAGTAAATGGGGAAGTTGAGCAGGGGTCATCTCTCACCTCTGCTTCAACCCAGGGCCACCACTCTAGGTGGCTTCGAATTCCCACAAATACAAATAAAGAATAGCATGCACATAGCAGCTGCTCCCCACCCCCAATACACACACACACAATCTCCCTCCCACCTCCCCCTAGCCCCCTGAATGAGACATGCCCCTCCCCCCTGGCCTCCATGAATTAGCAATCCAAATCCCCTCTCCCCACAGCCTCCCGAAAGACATCCCCTCCCCCCTGGCCCCCCTAAGTTATCTCCCTCTCCTGGCCACCCAAAAGCCATACCCCCCCCCCCCCCCCACTGCAGAGAACCCATTACCTTATCCTTGATCCTGCAGCGGGGACGAGTGCACCCTTGCACCCATCCTGGTCGTCGCCATTTTCCAACATGGTGATGACCTCACCCTACCCCAGCAATGTGACTGGGGTAGGGTGAGGTCATCATAGATCGGGGAGTGGTAAGTCTCATTCGGGGGGCCAAGAGGGAGGGGGAAGGGGATTGTTCATTCAGAGGGCCAGGAGAGGGAGGATTTGGATTGCTTATTTGGGGTGGCCAGGGGGATGGAAAGAGGGATTGTTCATTCGGGGGGGGGGGGGCAGGAGGAGGTGAGAGGGGGGAATATATACAGTAACCCGCAAGCTTACAATATACTTTATTTGTATTTTTGGGGATTTGTGGCTGTTTCGACTGGCAACCCCAGATTGAAATGGTGGTCACCAATGACCCCTGCTCAACCTCGCCTTTTGGCCGCAGGTAATTTTTGGGTGGCCAGAGGCCCTTCAAGATGATTGCAGTCCATGAGACTGGGGCCACCATCGCGTTAAAGGGTCACTTGTTATGTTCTTTTATGTTGTGGTGTTTGGCCGCAACACAAAAGAGCACACCATGGAGCCACAATGTGTTTTTGGGGGCAAGGCCCCCACTAGCGCGGCAACATCCTCCCACAACAATGGAACGCCATCTGGGAAGACACATCGCAATTCGATGAATCTAGGCCTACATGAGCTGCTGCGATGCAAGATCGATAGAAGTATCTTATTAATTCTGAATTTACCAAAAACTGGTGTGCAATAATGTCTTTACTGGCCAATTGTTTTTTTTTTGTCAGTCCCCATAGCAAAATTGTACACTATCCAGATCGTATGAAGGGTGGGAAATTTTGCATGAAATGACCAAAAACTCACAGGAAATCCCACAGGTTAGAACACTGGCCTCCTAATATGAATGGCAGGACAATGTAGTTATACTTTCCATAGAGGGGACAGAAAGTATAAGACGACAGTCAGCAGTTAGGAGTACTGAGTGGTACTGGAGGTGGTGGTAAAGGGCAGGAAAGGGTGATAAGCAATTAAAGGTGAATTTTAATACCGACGTGTGGGCGCACATGTGCGCTTGTTCGTCTTCCTGCACCCAGGGACATGGCTATTGCATACACACATGCATATATGTGCGCATGTTATAAAATAGCACTCAATTTTAAGTGGTGGTGGGAGGGGGGGATTTTAAAAGGCATGCGCCGATGCCATTGCCAATTTCCCCAGTTCATCCAGTTAAAGGATAGTACTTTCAAAGCCCCCTAGCTTTTTAGCCTCCCTTCTCCCCATTAGCCACGACCCTTAATACCCCACTGATCTGCCTAGATATCTTGTTTTATGCATTTCATGTCATCCATGGCAGGGGGCCCCAGCGCACGCCAGATCACGTAAATATTTACGCTCAATTTTCAGTTCAAAGTTCCAGAATGACCACGCCAGACTCCCTTTCTAAAACTTTTCATTTGTGCTTGTAGCGACATGTAAGGGTATATCCAGGTGGCTTAAAAAAAAAAAAATTCAGGCTCAGTGCATGCCAGCCTGACATATTCATGCATCCCCTGACTGATGTGCACATCTGGCTTTTAAAATTCACCTTCAAGGTAAGAAAGGGAAACCAGGAAGACTTGGCTGGCCAAATGATCCTTGTTTATTTAAAACACAAAATACATTCCTCTAAGTAGATCTACTGATTTCTACTATGTTAATATGTTAAACTATGTTACTATAAAAGTAATGTTTTCTGAAAACGATGATTTCTTTGTAATAGAATTTAACATGAATTATCAAAGATTACTTTGCAGGATATTGGATTTAACTGTCGATGTGACGACTCTTTGGGATCATCATGATATGGACCTAGAATTGAACCCTGTCAGCTAGGATAGGAAAGGTAATAGAGAGAGGTGCACTATTCAGAACAGCTCCTCCACTGAGGTTGCTGGAATGGCCCGCCCCCTGCTCTGTATAAAGCAATGTGGCATTTTGTTAGGAGTCAGAGATAGTAAATGTGATTTTCTTGAGTTGTTCCCCTGCTTGGGTGCTGGGTTTTACAGCCTGGGCCAAAACCTTAAGTGGGAAGGGGATCAGTGCCTGTCTTGATGTTGGTTCCATATTATGGCTGAGACTTTGGATGCTTTTTTTGCCTTTTTGAGAATTCCTTTCGTGAGATCCCTGTTACCTCTGGCTGGATGAATTTGGGGTGTCCACCAGTTAAGTTAGATCAGGAGGTAGGGAAGATTCGAAATGGTGACCCGCTGCAAAGGAGTTCTACATTTTTTACACTTGTTGTGAAGATTTCTTCTGAGTTCCCAGGAGAACGTTTGAGGCCACCCTTCCTGCCTGAAGGAGGAACGTCTGTAGAGAGCTGCTGTGTTTCCTGCTACTGGATTTTCCCTAAGAAAAATACCATTGAGACAACTGAAGAGGAGAACTGAGTAAGACCCAAAATTCTATTCTGAGGATACCCTAACCAGACTATTCATCTTGGGAAAGATACACTGGGGAGACTGTGCAAAGATTGTAATCCTTTATTTTTTTCTTTGCCATCAGTATTTTTGGAGGAATTTTTCCATCCCCACTAAGGATACGCTGCCCAACTAGGAATCTTCTTAGCCAAGCCTTCAAGGGTGAGAGCTTCCCTGCCAAATAGTAAGAGACACTTGCACAGATAAGGTGAAATTTACAGTTTTCCAATTCATCAAGCCAAGAACTGCAAACAGTGCCAATCTGCTATTTTTGGATACTCAATCTAAGCTTCCAGTGTATTTTGTGGCACTCACATCCTCTAAACTTGAATGAGAACAGTTATCCACCCAGGGCAACAGCTAAAGAGTCACCCCAGCCATCTTGGCTCTTGGAGAATTCAGTCCTTCCCCTCAATGGAAAGATCTCTATCCCAGAGCTCTTGGACTGTATCAGAGTAGAAGAAAGTTGGATTGGCCCCGGGGGCCTTTGTGTTCCACTGCCCTCTTGGCACCTAATCCAGAAAGCTGGTTACATCAATTTTTGGGGTAGAAGGGAATTGGAACCAATAAGTTACTTATAAAGGGCCAAGAGTAACAGATAAGTATGAAAACAAATAGGTGTGAAAGCTTGCTGCGCAGACTGGATGGGCCATTTGGACTTCTTCTGCCATCACTTCTATGTTTCTATGCTACTGTATAAAGTGCAACAGCTGCATCTTAAACATCAGCTGCTGTTTAGGGGCTCATGGTAAACATTTCAAGAACAATATCAACAATCAAATGGTACCACAAGTATAATTTAAACACCTCATGTATGTGCAAAACCAAATGTATGTAGGCCCCTTACTTTAAGGGTCTGTATTATGCAACAGACTCTATTATTGTATAGGGTCACCTTGCTTTAATTTAAATTATCCGTTTTTAGTTATTTTTTCTATTTTCTTTTATCATAAAATCCATTGTCACACAATCTCCGCAAATGTAAGGAGGGGGACACAAATACTCATCTACTCCATGGTAGTTCACCCTACCATGGACTACCATGGAGTAGATGAGTATTTGTGTCCCCCTCCTTACATTTGCGGAGATTGTGTGACAATGGATTTTATGATAAAAGAAAATAGAAAAAATAACTAAAAACGGATAATTTAAATTAAAGCAAGGTGACCCTATACAATAATAGAGTCTGTTGCATAATACAGACCCTTAAAGTAAGGGGCCTACATACATTTGGTTTTGCACATACATGAGGTGTTTAAATTATACTTGTGGTATCATTTGATTGTTGATATTGTTGTTGAACAGTTCGGTACACTGGAATACAGTGGTGTTGGGTGATTAAGTTGTGATTGATATCAAACATTTCAAGAAAACATGAAGTCTACTTTGGAGGTTATTGTTTTGGAGGGGGTTTTTTTTACCAGCTTAATTTGAATCTTGAAAGCTAGGTAAGCACTAGAGTAATCAAGTATTTCTTGAGAGCAAGAACTACAACTGTATCATTCCCAAAATGATTCAGTATTACCAACACCCACTATTTTCAAGGATCTGGCAATATTTGAACTTTGATTTTCAGTCTGATTATCATGAGCTCTACTGCTGACGCTGACCAATACATGTGGGACAAACACAGAGGATCCCTGCTGGCTTGAGAATGGAAATGAAGAAGTGGAGTAACTTCTGTTATACCGGTGGTTTACATATAGCCTTCAGGTTGGCCTGCATGGAGCAGCAGGTCCTAGTATCTTAAAGTAAAACTAAAAACTAAATAAATAAATCAAAATTGTCGGGCCAACTGGATGGACCACTTTGGTCTTTATCTGCCATCATTCATTATGTTACTATGTTGCATGTGATACCACCAGACCACTTTGCCTATCAATGCTGTTCTTTATCTGCTACAGCCATATTATTCAATGTTCTAGGAGAGAGAAGTTTGCCAAGTAGTATTACAAAAAGGGGAACCCCCTAATACAAAAAAAAACTTCTGGTATCCCTGAATTTTATGTGCTGACATCCTTGCAAACTCAAGAAATTGGTATTTGTGTTTACTGTAGAAATTAATATAATTCATAGTTTGAATTAGTTTGCTAGAAGTACCAACAGTTAAAACAATCAGCTTGGCTCTAATCTGCAAAAGAACCTTCTCCGTTGCCGGTCCAATCTTATGGAACTCTCTCCCCGAAAACCTCCGACTTACATCAAACCGTAAGGAATTTAAGAAAATGCTAAAGACATATCTATTCAATGAAGCACACAACATACCTTAAATACAATAACACAATATACCGCTAGACCTTTATTATGTTTAAATTAGTTGTGTTTGTCTATTTTAACCTTCGTAGGTAAATTTGCTGTGCTTTACTTTTTAACTTATGTATGTATATTTGTAAACCGCCTAGATGGACATGCAAATGTCTTATTGTTTGCGGTATATAAACATTTTTAAATAAATAAACATATGTGCTGAAAAATACAAATCAAAAGTGTGTTATGTAACAGGTCTTGCTATTTTTATACATTAATGGAGAGAATATTTCATACAAGCATCTTTCAGAAGATTATATATAGTAAGACTGCCTAAGATTTTAGTAGTTGACTAAAACTTGACACGTAAGAGCAGATGACTAGTAAAAACTGCATACCTACCATTTTCAGCTAGATATGTCAAGAGAATATAGCTGGATTCTCCTCCTTCCATGGCATAGTCAAGGGGGGTATTTCCATTCACATCCTGCAGGAGTACATTGGCTCCTGCCTGAAAACAAAGGAGAAAATGTAATGTCATAAACATTTATTTTGCCATTTAACTTGTTACTTACTATTAAAAATCTAAATTAAGACAATGAACATGGAGAAATGCATGATAAATTTAGAAACTGTACTTTTACTCTAAGGGCAAGAAGATATATTATTTTCAAAAGTTTTAGTTCATAGTATAACCCATCTCATGACCAAGCAGGCAAAATGTTGACTGACAAACACATCTGCAACAGGAAAGGACCAGTAGCTGTACGACCTCCCCTTACCTGCAAACTAGATATCCGTTTTTGAAGAACTTATGGTTAAGCAGCAACTTATCTAGCAAATATACACATCAATTAAAAATTTATTGTGGGCCATATCATGATATACAACAGTGTATCACTATAAGTAGTGAATTTAAAAAAAATGACTATGCAGTATTTTTTCTACAACATAATGGCAGCGGCCAGTCCTGAGAATAGTGCCAAAGTGGCTTGTGGAGGGGTAAGAACAAATGGGTAGCATGCTTTTCTTCTCCAGTGCCCACATGCAAGGGGTAAGTGGGGGCCATGGAAGACTCTGGTCCCAGAAAATGTGTCCATGGGAGCAGGAGGAAGGTCTTTGGGAGACCCTTGCTAGGCCCAGCTCAGCCCAGCTGGGTAGGCCAGGGCCCCAAGGTTGTCTTTGAGGAATAGGAGGTGGGGGTCAGAGGAGCCTGGGAAGGCCCTGGCTAGGCTCAGCCCAGCCAGGGAGTCCCAAGCCCTGTGACTTTGAGGGCTGGGGGTTGGACAGTCTTGGGGCGGCCTGTTCTTTAAAAAAAATAAAATATATCAAATGTTTTGGGGTATTGTATGTAAGGTCATTTTCATTTCGAATGTGCCACTAATTTAAAACAAATGCACATCCGTAATAAAGGAGTCTGCGCTAAAAAAGTAATGTGCTCATGGCCAGGGCAACTTTCAAAAGCCATTTCCCTGGATAAACAACTATTTAACTAGTGCAACCTGACTGAAAATTCCCCACTTCTTTCCTGCCTACAAACGTAAGCACAGAGACCAACCATGCATATACCTTGAGGTGGTATGGTGGTCCCGGGGTATGTTTTAGGGTGGGGGGGGGGGGGGGGGGAATGAAACATTTGTACTTGGCATTTTCAAATCTGCACACATTGAGCTCTTCATTCATTCTGTCCAGATAGCAAAGGCAGCCGGATAAAATTATCAGCCATGCTACTGAATATCCAACCCTGCTTAGCTTCCAAGATGAGACAAGATCAGCATATAATAGCTGGCTATCTTAACGTTAACGGGCTAATTTTAGGACAACAATATGGGCCTGACCAGACTTTAGCCGGCTAACTCAACTCATCCCACTTATGCCCCCAGAATGCCCCTAACTTATCCAGCTAAATTCTAGCTGGATAATGTATTGGCTGGCTAGAATTTAGCTAATTAAGGGCCCAGACCTGCATTTAGCTGGATAACTACTGATTTATCTGGCAAAATGCTCTTGAATATGGATCTCAAACAAGCCTTTCCCCAACACCCTTGATGAATATTGAATTGTGATGGATCATGACCTGAATTTGACTATGACCTTGTTCTTATGACATTATAGTTCACTTGTTTTGTTCCTATGCTTCTCTGCTCTCCTTATGGTTTTTTGTACCCCTTACCCTTCCCCTGTTACTTGTAATTTCCGTTGCTTTTGTTCCATGTAAACCGAGGTGATGTTTCGACTAACATCGGTATAGAAGACTTTTAAATAAGTAAATAAATAATAAATCTCATTGTTTCCAAGGGAAATAATATGCACTGGAAAAAGGAGGTGCAGATGTCCGAGGATACTTTTTCCTGAGACAATCTTAAAAAGGGAAAGTACGCTCATATTTCCCTTTAGATAATTAGTCCAAAGTTCACTAGAAAAAGTGCATAGGGATGTTACAAATATGTGGGCAGATGTGAAAGAGTATTATGTACTTGCCTTCAAGCAGCTGCTACATTTTATCAGGTCTGCAATGGCCTGTAATTCCACTGACTTTGCAGTTACATAGGCTATATTAAAAGGCTACTGTCTTGCAATGGCATATTTCTTCTCCAATTATGCACACCAATATTTATTTAATACGACTTTCCTCAGATCCAAGTAATTGTTATGGACTGGTGCTGCAGGTTCGTTCGGTTTAAATTGTATTTATGGTGAATTAATCACACACAGCTTGAACTGGGCAAATCTGCAACAGCAGAGATAAGAGGCACAGCAGACTCCTTATCGTGAAGTCACTTGGCATTCACAGTACAGGTACTGCATTATAATTCACAGAGAGGCTTAGATGAAAATGGATTGCGCTTTCAAAATATGTCTCACTAATTTTCACATAAAAATATCCTAATCAACAGCTAATTATGATTTATTCTAACTTATGATTCTGATTTATTTTCAGTGGACAGTTAAGATATAACAGCTGTTTTTGCAGTGCTTCAGCTATGTAAAAAAAAAAAAAAAAAGATGAAACCATCGATAACCGTTTCCTTGGTAACAATGTATGACTATGATTGCAATCTAACGAGGTCTGTGTACTAAGCATTTTTTTTAATAGACAAAATGGGGAAAAAAAAACCCGCTTTAACTATCCTTTAGGAGCCCAACTTTAGAACAGTTTGCAGTACACCATTTTCGAACATAAGTGGGTGCATGGAGATTTATGCTAGTATTTTATAAACTATGCAGTTGGAGTTTATAAAACACCATGTATTTCTGCCTTACAAATAGACACATGTTTCAGCATGCATGTGGAGGTCAATATTCAGAGCTACTTAGACAGATAAGTAGTGACTTATCCAGGTAAGTTGCGGCCATTGAATACCTGGCTATATTCAGTAGCCGCGTATTCAATGGCTAACCACTTAACCAGATAAGTAATTATCCGGGTAAGCCAAATATCTTGTGGGAGGACAATGGCCGGATTGGGGTGGCTGGCTAGCTTAACCATATCAGTGCTGATATTCGGACTTATCCAGTTAAGTTATGTTACATTAACCAGATGTGACAGACCACCTCAATAGCTGTTCTAACTTAGCCGGATCAGACTTATCCAGCTAAGTGGTGATTTCTTATGGGGATATTCAACAGCATAGCTGTGCTGCTGAATATCCTCTGTAAGTCAGCCGGATAAGTCCAAAAGGGCTACCCAGTGGCTGGAGGGCTACTCTTGAGACCAGCATTGCATTGATGGATCTCACCTGTGTGCACAGGTCCAGTGGAGGTCTGAGCCTGCCTTACTCCAGTTCTTTGATGTTCCATGTCTTGATCCTGGTCCAATAATCTACCCTACCACAAAACAGTGATGTTCACTTATAATAAATCAAAAAAGGACAACAACGTCCGGCAGAACTATAAGGCAGAACGTGCGGAACTCTTCCTAAAAGTGGCGACATAACATTATTCAACCAGCTCCAGAAGAAAATAACATCTCCTGAAGACCTTAGCACATTTTGATTCATGACCCCCTCAGTGAGTGTAATCATTAACTTCCAACCACCTCCATTATCCTGATTTTTTACGAAGAATTTTACTGTGTGAAAGTCCCTACAAAAAATTGTATTTTTCTGAAATCTTTAAATTTAAAATTTTGAATTGTAAATGCCAACTTTTAAATTCAATGGGAAACATGCAATTAAAACTTGCTGAAAAGCCTTCTATAAATTGCCATTGAATGCGGAAAAATTTACATTTGCTATTTGCATCTCAAAACATTTTTACTTCCCTTCTGTCGAAGATTATTCACTCTGAATGTCCCAACATGTACATGTTTCAAACTGATAATCCTTCTTTGGGAGATGTTAACATTATTCAACCAGCTCCAGAAAAAAAAAAGTATGTCGCCACTTTTAGGAAGAGTTCCACACGTTCTGCCTTATAGTTCTGCCGGTTTCCTGTCCCACAAATGAAGTGGCAAAAGTACCCCAGCATATCCAGACTAATAAATGGATCCAGTGATTGGGCATTGTTGTCCTTTTTTGATTTATTATGTGACCATCACTGTTTTGTGGTAGGGTAGATTATTGGACCAGGATCAAGACATGGAACATCAAAGAAAAAGGCAAGCTCAGACATCCGCTGGACCTGTGCACACAAGTGAGACCCATCAATGCAATGCTGGTCTCAAGAGTAGCTCTCCAGCCACTGGGTAGCCCTTTCGGACCCACCGCTTGGGAACAATGAGTATGTGAGGCCAGACGGAGGCTGAGGACAGAAACAAGACAAGACATGAACTCAGGAACATGGAAGACTCAGGCGAGAATTCGAGGAACTAGGAGGACTCAGGCAAGGATTCAGGATTCAGGCACTAGTACAGGGTGAGAACTGCACTGCAGCGTGCCCTACACAGCCACCTATAGCTGGTCGCAGACCATGCCAGAAGCAAGGCAGACTCCAGGCGAGAAAGTGGAGATTTGGAACTGGAAACATGTCAAAGATTCAAGAGAGGCCTGCACTGAGGTGTGCCCTACACAGATACCCATGGCTGGTCATGGACCACGCTGAAGTGGAGCAGGTTCTGGCTTGAGTCTAGGGCATGGACAGAAGCAGGAACAAGGAACTCCGAATACTGGGAACAGGATTCAAGACTCAGGATTCAAGACTTCAGTACTCTGATATAGGAACAGACCTTGGCATTAAAAACAAGGCCCTTGAAATACTTACCTTGCAGACGTGAAGACAGGCCTTGTTCCACGAAGTACCCTATACAGCCCCCCCAAGGGCTGGTCATGGACCATGACAGTGGCATGCCAGAAAAGGTGGACAAGCAGGGAAACTGGAAGCAGGGCAAAGAGATGGAAATGGGAACATCAGGAACATCCAAAGGAGACCAGGAACATCAGGACACCTAAAGAGCCATCTAGATATGAGAAGACCATGGAGGACCTTGACTGGAGAGAGACCACAGGCAAGAGTAAAGCTCCAATACAAAGGCCCCAAGGAGAACAAGCTGAGCCCTTTTAAAGGGCTAGACAAGGCATGGAGTGATGACATTATGCGTTGGGGCCATAGGGCTTTTCCCACCTCTGGACCTTTAAATGGAGAGGAGGCTTACACCTATACAGAGACCCGAGGAATCAGGAGTAGGCAGCAGCATTGGAGGTGTACCTGCCGTGAAGATGGTAAGGCAACGGCGGTGGTACTCCTGCCGCAAGAGAGAAGAATCCCGGCTGCAGCTTCCATGTCACAAAGATGCAAGGTCGGTGGCGGCTTCCATGCCACATGAGTTGTCCTGGAAGTGGCTTCATACCATGAAGAAGCAATGGTGGCCCTTGTCCTGCATACTGGGGTGTTGGATACGAGGAGCAGCAGCGGTGGTCTGGGATGGCCTAGGCTGCAAGAAAGCATCATGTGGCTTCGAGCTGGGGCAGAAGGTGAGAGGCTGTATGCAGGATGGGCTCCGAACAGCATTGTAAGAGATAGAAGATAAAAGCAAGTAAAAGAATGGCATGAAGATACTAAAGAAACATGAGAGGCACAAAGCAACCATCCAGAATGGCAAGGGCAATGAAGGCTATAGAGAGGCAAAAGATACCAAATAGGTTTAAAGCCTTAGGCAAGAAGAAGCCAGAGGAAATCCCTGGAGAAGGTCTGATGTCATTTATGTATGACATCATTAGATGAAGGGCTGTTTGGGCTTAGAGCTGGTGTTCGCTGTAAGATGCTGCTGACTAGAGGCACCAAATCCTCGTTAATCACTATCCAATATACTGTGATTCAGGGAATCTACAACATGATTATTCTTCTTAATCAGTTTTTGAAAATACTGCCTCCCTTACCTCAGAAGCAGTAAATATGGAAGAGTATGGTCCTGGTTCTAGGTGCTGTAATTCTCCACCCCTTGCCTTTTGTTGTAGTATAATTCAAAGGCTAAATGTCGAATTAGACCAATAATCACAAGAATCATAAGAGAATGTAGTTTAAAGAAAATGTCCAAGAGGACATGAAACCACTTAAGATAACTGGGTGAGTAAGGCAGGAGTAAGAGCTGGCAAGTACCATAGGGGATGAGGATTTGGAAAGCATCAAGAAGCAGAGCTGGAACAGCAAAGCAAGCACCCTAAAGTATAAAGACTGACTTGGAGCAGTCGTGGCAGCAGCAGTGACAGTAGCAAGTATTAAAAGCTGAAATAAGAACAGAGCAACACAGCAAGAAACAAACAAAAAAAAACAAACCCCTAGATATACAAGAGACCTGAGGAGGGAGGAATAAAAATGGCATCAAAAGCCTGAGGGGTGATGCAGCAAGTGAATACAGCAACGGATGATCAAAACCAAAAGTCAAAAATACCATAGGGAAAAGGATTTGAAAAGGACCTTGAAGACTGTTGGTGTGCAGGATGCCTGTCTCAGTAGGAGTAATGTGGTTGATCCTAGAGGCATACACTTCTGAGCCATGCATATGTTATGTACACATGGTCAGTAATGTGAAACTGCCAGTGGCTCATTAAATCAATTATGGTTTCATCTGTTACTTATATGACTTGGTGACAGTACTGTTAAAACATGACAAGAGGCGCTGACTCCAAAACATAAAACAGGTTTGCAGCCGCAGATGTGTGCATGTTCATCAACCCACATCCACAAACATCTTCATTTTATAATACACATGTATATGCATGTATGTTATAAAATAGACTGGACGCTCGTACATGTGAACACAATTTTAAATAGACTTCTGCATGTGCACACAAATGCCATATCTACTACATAAGTGGGGAAATTTTACAAGGGTCGCATGCCCATACTATAGCTATTTTTCTTAGTTCATTCCCAATTACCTCAGTTAAAGGATAGGGCTTCCAACTCCCCCCCCCCCCCCCCCCTTTTTTTTTTTTTTTTTTTTTTTTTTTTTTTTAATAGCCTCGCTTCCCCCTTATTAGTCCCAATCCTTAAAACCCCACTGTCTAGCCTAGATTTATTTTTTTTTTAATACTTACACGTCATCCATAGCAGAAGTAAATTTACATAGCAGGTGACCCTGGCATGTGGAAGGACATGTAAATATTTGTGTGCACATTTCTTGGCCAGGCCCTGACATGGCCATGCCCTCCCAGACCATGCCCATGTTTTGCCCTTTTTAGAAACTTTTTACTTGTGCATGTAGTGGGAGATACACATGTCCATGGGCATCTTTTAAAATATGCTCAGCACATACCAGTCCAACTTGTGTGCATATCTCCCAGTTTTACATGTGCAGGCCTTTTACAATTCACCTTATAGTTCGTGAAATTGCCATTAGCACAAAATCATCAAAACCTCCAAGGCTTACAGTGTAGAGATTTACAAACAGCAGAAAGTTGTCTAAACCCCTAAAGCATGGAGTGTGATCAATTACTAAGAGCACAAAAATGTCTAGCTCCCCAAAGCATAAAGTGTGGTCAATCGCAAACAGCAAAAAGGCCTAGACAGGCCTTGACAGCAAGATGAGAAACCAGGAAAAGAGGTGGGGTGGTAGGAGAAATCTTTTTCATGTGCTTGTTTCTCATCCTGGTTCCTGTTCCTGACCTTGTCCCTGGTCCCAGTTCCTGACTCCGTTCCTGTTTCCTCCCTAGCCTTGCTTGGACTGACTTCTGGCTTTGACCCCTGCTATGCTTGGACCACGCTTCAACTGACTTCTGGCATTGACCATTGCTTTGTTGGAACTATGCTCAGGAATGATTGCTGGCTTTCACCCTCACTTCATTGGAACTACACTCTGGACTGATTTCCATCCTAGGCTCACTCCACTAAACCTTGGATAGCTCTGCCGCCTGTCTTGACTCCAGTCTGTTCCCAATTACGCCTTTGGTATCTCTTGGACTTGGCCCTCTCATTCTCCAGCCTTCTGTTGTCTGAGCATCACCTGCTCTTGTGTCTAGCCCTCCTTTGACGCCCGTGCCTCTGGACCCCTGGCTTGTATGGACCTGCCACAGTCCATCCAATATCTCTGCTGGTCCCTGGCTACCTGCTATAACATCCGCTGGGAATAGTCTCATGGAGGCCCACCTAAGACCAGCCGGCCCCCAAGGGCTCAACCTGCGGGGAACGTGGGCTAGTATTGGCAAAGCTCCAATTGGCCATCTCCCAATGGTGGGGACCCATGGGGCTTGCCCTTCGGGTAGTGTCAACCCCACCTTGGGCTAAGGGTTCACTACCAGCACAACAGATAGGAGGTGATATCTTTCGTGGATTACAAACTGGTTACAAGACAGGAAACAGAGCGTAAGATTAAATGGTCAATTTTCTCATTGGAAAAGGGTAAACAGTGGAGTGCCTCAGGGATCTGTACTTGGACCAGTGCTTTTCAATATATTTATAAATGATCTGGAAAGGAATATGACGAGTGAGGTAATCAAATTTGCAGATATACAAAATTATAAAGAGTAGTTAAATCACAAGCGGATTGTGATATATTACAGGAGGACCTTGCAAGACTGGAAGATTGGGCATCCAAATGGCAGATAAAATTTAATGTGGACAAGTGCAAGGTGTTGCATATAGGGAAAAATAACCCTTGCTGTAGTTACATGATGTTAGGTTCCATATTAGGAGCTACCACCAAGGAAAAAGATCTAGGCATCATAGTGGATAACACATTGAAATAGTCGGCTCAATGTGCTGCAGCAGTCAAAAAAGCAAACAGAATGTTAGGAATTATTAGGAAGGGAATGGTTAATAGAATGGAAAATGTCATAATGCCTCTGTATCGCTCCATGGTGAAACCACACCTTGAATACTGTGTACAATTCTGGTTGCTGCATCCAAAAAAGATATAGTTGCGATGGAGCAGGTACAGAGAAGGGCAACCAAAAGGATAAAGGGGATTTAACAGCTCCCCTATGAGGACAGATTAAAAAGAGGTTAGGGTTGTTCAGCTTGGAGAAGAAATGGCTGAGGGGGGATATGATAAAGATCTTTAAAATAAGGAGAGGTATTAGAGTAGATGTGAATCGGTTATTTAGACTTTTGGATAATAGAAGGATTAGGGGGTACTCCATGAAGTTAGCAAGTAACACATTTAAGTTTAATTGGAGAAAATTCTTTCACTCACACAATCAAGCTCTGGAATTTGTTGCCAGAGGATGTGGTTAGTGAAGTTAGTGTTGCTGGGTTTAAAAAAGGTTTGGATAAGTTCTTGGAGGAGAAGTCCATTAACGGCTATTAATCAAGTTTACTTAGGGAATAGCCACTGCTATTAATTGCATCAGTAGCATGGGATCTTCTTAGTGTTTAGGTACTTGCCAGGTTCTTATGACCTGGATTGGCCACTGTTGGAAACAGGATGCTGGGCTCGATGGACCCTTGGTCTGACCCAGCATGGCAATTTCTTATGTTCTTATGATGCAAAAAATTGCTGTGGTCCTGATGTGCACTTTTTAACATGGAAAATTTAACAACAGCCCTGGAGCTGGCGTTATGTCTTGCCGAGCGTCAAGAGCTCATTAAAAACACAATATGCTTTCTGTAGTTCCTCCTACTTTTAGTATCCTCACGATACTAAGTAGGAGAAACAAAAAAAAAAAAAAATCTTGACAGTGACCAGCTTAGGGAAATGGATGCTCAATTTACCAGCATCCTTTTTTCTAACCCTTGGCTGTGCGAAGCGCCACATCTCCTGGGCACCTGATTCCACAAGATGTGCTAAGGCCTCAGAATTGATCCCTAGTGCGTCCTTTTTAGTGCGGCACCCGATTACCATACTACATCGGGTGCCAAGGAGACGTGGCTATGCGCGCATTCAAAAACCGGGCCCAGTTGAATGCATGTTTTTACATGTGGCTTATTGCATCGGCCCTTATTTATATAACCAAACCACGATTGCCTAGGGATGAACTTTCATTTGAAAGGAAACAGGAATTTTATGAGTTATTTTGAAAACCGGAACTAATGGGGCAGGAGAGATTGGGGACCATGCCTTCCCTAATTTTACTTCTTCTTGGGACCCCACGCATGGTCTAAGTTCAGGTGCTGGGAGGGTGGGACGATCTGCAAAGGCCTGGTGGGGTTTGGCGGTGGGTGCATGGGGTACCCTGATCCCTTCCTGTTGTGTTCCGCGGCCCCCTATCTGACGCTGACCGGCGGGCCGCCGCAGCAGCATCGGGTAAGTCGTGAGAAGCTGAGGCCTGTCATTCCCGCATGCCGGCAAGGGTCTCTGTGATGGTCGCTGGGCTTGGGAGCCATCCCTGCTCCCTCCTTGCGGCATCAGGCGGCTGGGCCGGGAATCCAAGATGGCCGCCACCATCCTTAGGTGTGAGGCCGCGCCTCCTCTCTGAATTTAAAGGGACCTCATCCCTTTAAGTGCCTGCACCTGTTTCCAATGAGCCAGAGCAGAGGAAGTATATAAGGAGACTTCCTCTGCTCATTCCTTGACTTGGCAACACTTTGGGTTGTTCGAGTCTGCTTGCTTTGGTGAGTCTTCTTGTGCTTTGGCTCCTTGCTTCCTGGTTCTTCTCTCGTCTTAGTGATTCCTGGTTCCTGACTTCGGATTGGCAAACGGTGTGTGACTTTGGACTGGCAAGCGGTGATCGCTCGGTGCGTGACCTCGGACTGGTAAGCGACGACCCTCTGGACTTCTTCTGGACGATCGCCTCCAACGGCCCACCTAAGTCCCAGCAGCCAGGATCCCTACGGGCTCCTCCCGTGGGGACCGCGGGCTTCCAGGGGTGAAGTTCCAGTTGGCCCTTGCACCAACCTCACAACTCCCTGACCTCTCAAAGGTCCACCTAAGTCCCAGCGGTCTAGGTCCCTACGGGCTCCTCCCGGGGGGACTGCGGGCTTCCAGTGGTGAAGACTACTTTGGCTTCTTAGACGTCACGACTCTTCGTCTGCCTCCACGGTCACCTCTGTCTCCAGTGCCGAGTGTCAGCCGGTCACATCTTCTGTTCCACCTCGCCACCTGACGGGAGAACCTACGGATCCACCTCCTAAGGTATACCATCCTCCCGTCGGCTCAAGGGTTCACAAGCCTGAGCATAACACTTCCTTTATGTTTTTCCCCTCTTCTTTGTTGTTTATTTTGGTTAAGCTACGCAAAACCAACAAAAATAAATAAATGAAAAAAAAAAAAAAAAAAAGCATGAAAAATCCTCAAGTGAAATGGAATGCTGATTTTTATTTTTATGTTCCCTTTTCAGCACTTCCCATTTGGGACTCTTTTTTTCTATTTCTTCCAAACTGTCACAACTGGAAGCTTCCATTTTCTCAAACACCTATTTCCTGTTTCTCTTATCTTTATACTCTATGTTAAACTAATAGTATTTTAGGTTTTTCCAAACAGTAGTCTGCAAACATAAGTCACCTAATATGAAAACTGTTCCTGTCCTTGTCCTTTATTTTCATTTTTTTTTCTTACCCAGCAACGTTAGATTAAAACAAATGGCTTGGAGATAAAGACAATTTATAAAGCTACTTATCTGAATAAATATTGACTTATCCAAATAAACTGGCTTGTCGGAAAATTGTCCACACTCAGTCCAGCTCAAAATACTTGCAGGCATCCATAGTGCATAATATACATTTAGCCAGACTGAGGGAAGCATTCCTGAAGGCGTAAGGTAGGATTGGAAAACAAATGCTTGAAGATTGGATTTTCAAACCTATCAGGTGTATTTCGAAAGGATTTACACTTGTAAACGTAACTACTATTGAAGCAATTGTCAAAAGCCATTTAGGCATGTAAAGTGCATTTACGCAAGCAAATGCTATGGACTATTCATTGGTATATCTTGCAGCAATTTTCAAATGCCCCTTTACAGTAAAGTGCATTTACTCATGAAAAACCCAGTTTTATGCCTGGCCGCGCGTACATGTGCACCAAATTATAAGTGGTCGCATGCAGATCCTCTGCTGCATAAGTCTGTATAAGTCAGGGAATTTGAAAAGGGCCAGTTTTACTAGTTCATCCCCAGTTCACCAAGTGAGAGGTCCTCCAAGTTCCCCCCCCCCCCCCCCTTTGATAGCCTTCATGCCCCCCAGTTAACCCTGATCCTTAAAACCATGCCATCCATAGCAGGTTAAGTTATGTGGCAGGGGGCTTCAGCACCGCCAGGTCACGTCAGTATTTATGCGCACAGGGTCACACGCTGAAATGCCCATGTTCTGCCCACACCACTGCCATTCCTCGCCCCTTTTAAGGAGCATGCATTGCAGGAGATATGCGTATAGCTTGGTGACTTTTAAAATCCACTTGGCGCGCATGAGCCTGATATTTTTGCGCATCCCCTAATTAATGTGCACACTGGACTTTTAAAATTCACCTCATAGTGCATAGGCTTGGGAGGAATTTTTCAAAAGTATTTACGCACTGATTTTAATGCTCATAAAATGCACTTTAAAAGTGTATGTGTGATTTTGAAAATTAGGTACAAGCTCCACTGATTTTGCAACTAGGTGTGTTACATGCAAATTGTATTGTATACTAGGAGATTTTAACTTATATTGATGCTATCCCAAGGTCCATTGCTTGTAACACTTATTAACTCATTGTCCACCTTAGGTTTTGAATTAATCATATCAGGTCCAACACAAAGCAGGGCATACTCTCAATCTAATGTTCATTCATTTCAATTTGGACTGCGCTCCATCCATAAAATATACTCAAGTACCTTGGTCAGACTACTATTTAATTCAAACTAAGCTTTCATGTCCAACACCAGTAACCAATCACGAATCATTTTCATATTGTTCACCAAAAAAAAATTGGTGACCTTTCAAACGAAATAGAACAAAATATAAGTAACCTAAAGTTTTTAAATAGCAAGAATGCCACTATTTCCTGGATCCAATTTGTAAACAGCATAGCCGATAAATTAATTCCTCTGTAAAGAATAACTAGAAAAAACTCGAACAAAGACCACAAGCCATGGTTCAATAATGAAATTAAATATACGAAAACAATTCTGAGAAAAAAGGAAAAAATTTGGAGAAAAAAATCCTACATCAAATGTGGCGGCATATAGAAGTCTCCTGGCTTACTACAAGAAACTTAATACAAAAAAGGAATACTTTAGTATAAAAATCCAAGATTATCTTCATCTCAAAAATACTTTGTGACAATTCAGAAGCTTATTAGAAACCCTGCTGATAACGGTTCCCTTCCAGAATCAAAATGTACTGAAATAGCATATTTTTTTAAACAAAAAATAGTAGATTTATTAAATGGAATCAATAATACGAACCAAATAATTAACATGAGTATTAGAGAGTGCACAAAATGGTCAATCTTTGACTAAGTTTCGCCTTCAGAAATTGAATATTTGATAAAAAAGATAAATCCTGCAACTAATCCACTTGATAATATTCTCATCCCTGCACTAAAAGCAACAGCACATCTGATTTCTACTTCAATATAAAAAATATCAATTTATCACTTCAGGAAGGCCATTACCACCAAATACTCAAAAGTGCAATAATTAAACCAATCTTAAAAAAAATGGATCCTACAGTACTGAATTACCGACAGATCAAATTTATCATTCCTAGCAAAATTAATAGAAAATGTAGTACAGAAACAATTGACAGATCACCTTGAAAGCAATGTTGGGATTACTACCTGATAATCCCCTTTTCCTTAGTGTAGACAGATGGACTCAGAACAAATGGGATAGTATCCGCGTGCTAGCAGTTGGAGACGGATCTGACGTCAGCACGGGGGCGTATATATCCCCACAGGAAGCGTAGCTATTCAGTAATCTTCCTTGCAAAAGCTGTTATAGATGTGTGTACTGACGCTCAGTGAAAAAGTGAAACAGGATTCCCCTGACCAATTGATAGTAGCTGGAGACCTCCAGCATTCCCAACCGGAAGGCGTGGACACCTGGTAGAGTGCACGCTCTTATGGAAACAGATGACATGGCTTACCTTGAATCGGTGATACCCATGTACGCAGGCAGCTGGGCGGGATGCTGAGTCCATCTGTCTACACTAAGGAAAAGGGGATTATCAGGTAGTAATACCAACATTTCCTGGCGTGTAGCCAGATGGACTCAGAACAAATGGGATGTACAAAAGCTTTACTCTCAGCCTGGGCAGGAGGCTGCCTGAGGCCCATGTAGTACCGCCCTCGCAAATGCCGAGTCCTCCCCGGCCTGAATATCCAGACGATAGAACCTGGAGAAGGTATGGAGGGAAGACCAAGCCGCCGCTTTACAGATTTCCGCAGGCGATAGCATCCTGGATTCTGCCCAAGATGCTGCTTGTGCTCTGGTAGAATGAGCCTTGACTTGCAGAGGCGGAGACTTCCCGGCCTCTACGTACGCTGCTCTGACAACTTCTTTAATCCAGCGGGCGATGGTGGGCCGCGAGGCTGCTTCACCTAGCTTCTTCTCGCTGTACAGGACGAACAGATGGTCCGTCTTTCGTAGGTCTTGTGTAAGTTCCAAATATCTGGGCAGCAATCTGCCAATGTCGAGATGGCGTAACAAACGCCCTTCTTCAGATTTCTTCAGACCCGCCGTGGTAGGCAAGGATATGGTTTGATTAAGATGAAACTGTGAAACCACCTTAGGTAGAAAGGAGGGAACCGTACGAAGATGGATAGCCTCTGGAGTGATTCTGAGAAAGGGATCACGGCAGGACAATGCTTGTAGTTCTGAGATGCGGCGTGCTGAACACACCGCCAGCAAGAATACCATCTTCAAGGTGAGAGAATGAAGAGACAGGTCCCGAAGGGGTCGGAAGGTGGATCCGGCGAGGAAATCCAAAACAAGGTTGAGGTTCCACAAAGGCACAGGCCACTTCAGTGGCGGACGAATATGCTTGACTCCCTGCAGGAAGCGAGAAACATCCTGGTGCTTGGCGATGGTCTTGCCATCCCTCCTGGGACCATAGCAAGACAGCGCAGCCACCTGAACCTTGATGGAGCTGAGGGAGAGACCCTTCTGAAGGCCATCCTGCAGGAAATCCAACACAATAGGGATTGTGGTTGCATGTGGATTGGTGCCGTGAGTGTCGCACCATGCTTCAAATACTCTCCAGATCCGGATGTATGTGAGGGATGTGGAAAACTTGCGAGCTCGGAGGAGGGTATCAATCAAGGGCTCCGAGTAACCCTTCTTCTTCAATCTAGCCCTCTCAAGGGCCATACCGTAAGAGAGAATTGAGCCGGATCCTCGTGAAGAATGGGACCTTGATGTAGAAGGTCCCGGAGAGGAGGCAGGGGAAGGGGCTCCCCTGCCAGTAGTCTTCTCATGTCCGCGTACCAGGGTCATCTTGGCCAGTCTGGCGCCACTAGGACTAGGTCTCTGAATCTTGCGGATGACAGCGCCTAGCAGAGGCCACGGAGGAAAGGCGTACAGTAGAGTCCCTGGAGGCCACGGCTGAACCAGGGCATCGATTCCGTGTGAGCACGGGTCGCGCTTGCAGCTGAAGTATCTGGGTACTTGAGCATTGGACTGGTCTGCCAGTAAATCCATGTCCGGAAACCCCCAATGATCCACAATCATCTGGAAAGCCGTGGGTAAGAGCTGCCACTCTCCTGGATTTAGGCTTTCCCTGCTGAGGAAGTCTGCTGTGGTATTGTCCTTCCCGGCGATGTGGACGGCGGAGATGTCCTGAAGATTCACCTCTGCCCAAGTCATCAGAGGGGCGATCTCCAGAGATACCTGTCGGCTTCTGGTTCCGCCCTGACGAGTGATGTATGCCACCGTGGTGGCGTTGTCGGACATCACTCTGACTGCTCTGTTCTGCAGTCTGTGGGCAAATTGAAGGCATGCCAATCGGACAGCCCGGGCCTCTAGATGGTTGATGTTCCACGCCGACTCTTCTCTGTTCCACCGCCCCTGTGCGGTGAGTTCTTCGCAGAGTGCGCCCTTAGCCGCTTAGGCTGGCATCTGTGGTGAGCAAAATCCACGTGGGTGAGGACATCTTCGATCCCCTGCTCATGTGGGTGGACTGCAACCACCACCGTAACTGGGTCCGCACTCGGGCTGGTAGAGGTAGGTGCGTGGAGTAGGTCCGTAGACGGGGGCTCCAGCGAGAGAGCAGGGCGTGTTGGAGAGGTCTCATATGGGCCCTCACCCAGGGCACCACTTCCAGGGTGGATGCCATGAGACCAAGAACCTGCAGATAATCCCAGGCGGTGGGTCGACTGGCTCCCATCAAATACTGGATACACTGCTGAAGTTTCAACGTCCTCTTGGTGGTGAGACTGACCGTGTCTGCCCGGGTGTCGAACTGTACTCCCAGGTATTCCAGTGACTGGGAAGGCTGTAGGCAGCTCTTGCCGAGGTTGATAACCCAGCCCAGGCTTTCCAGAAGGGCTATCACTCTGCTTTGGAGACGGAAATTACTGAATAGCTACGCTTCCTGTGGGGATATATACGCCCCCGTGCTGACGTCAGATCCGTCTCCAACTGCTAGCACGCGGATACTATCCCATTTGTTCTGAGTCCATCTGGCTACACACCAGGAAATAATATTTTATTTCCTTCACAATTCAGCTTTAGAAAGCACCACAGCACTGAAATTTTACTCCTTGCTCTTACTGATACTATCTTAAGAGGATTCGATAATGGACAAAACTATTTACTAATATTGTTGGACCTGTCAGCATTTGATACCATGAATCATACAATCCTTTTACACAGACTAACTGAAATAGGGCTGATGGATACCACAATCAAACACAGGAGTCCAAAGGTCTTCACTTTCAGCCACTTTGTTTAACATTTATATGATTCCAATCTGTCATTTTCTAAGTGGATTCGGCCTTTTGCACTATGTATATGTTGATATTCAAATCTTAATTCTGATTAATACTTCAATTGAGCCAGCTTTTAAATTGACAGCAATGTATTTATCCATGATTAAACAACTATTAATTAACATGAAATTATTGCTGAATGTTGATAAAATCAAAATCATTATTGGACAGGAGAACATGCTGCACCAAACCTCTGAACATTATACTAGAAGATAATAAAACTAACCTTGTAATAGGAATCAATGCACACGATTTATGAGTCGTTATAGACTCCTAACTTAATCTAAAACAGCATATTGCCAACAAATTGAACGAAGGCTAACACAAACCATACACTCAAATGTTTAAAACCTTTACTGGACCAAAATAGCTTTAGAACAGTACTCAAAACTTTATTGATCTCCAACATTGACTATTGTAATACATTACTACTAGGTCTTCCTCAATAGACTATTCATCCTTTACAAGTCCTTCAAAATGCAGCAGCAAGGGTCTTAAATTTAAAAGAATATGACCACATCACACCTGTTCTGATCTCCTTACATTGGCTACCAATAAATTATCTCATAGATTATAAAACTTTCTGTATCATGCAGAAAATAATCTATAGTGAAGCTGCAGAATGCTTCAATGCTATCAGGCTACACACACCACAAAGGAACCTAAGATCCAGTAACAAGGGCCTACTGTCCATCCCAACCGTACAATCGGCACATCTAACGCAGGTTAGAAATAGAGTGATCTCCCTTGCTGGTCCAAAAATCTGGAATGCACTACCAGAAAAATTAAGATTACAGCAGAACCCGAAAACGTTTAAGAGATTTTAAAACATGGCTGTTTTGCATGGTCTATGACGAAAATGACCATGTCCAGTAACTTTATTCTGCAGGAAAGTTGATTTGAACTCTATTTTTAGATTATTCTGCCATGCTGATTATTAGGGATGTGAATCGTGTCCTCGATCGTCTTAACGATCGATTTCGGCTGGGAGGGGGAGGGAATCGTATTGTTGCCGTTTGGGGGGGTAAAATATCGTGAAAAATCTAAAAATCGCAAAACCGGCACATTAAAACCCCCTAAAACCCACAGGAGCCCATTCCGGACCGCTGCCGTTCCGGACCGCCGCTGGACCCGCAGGTTATTTAACTCATTTGGGGGGGGGTTCGGGAGGGTGGGGGATTTAATTTAAAAGGTCGGGGGTGGGTTTTAGGGGGTTTTAGTGTGCCGGCTCACGATTCTAACGATTTATAACGATAAATTGTTAGAATCTCTATTGTATTGTGTTCCATAACGGTTTAAGACGATATTAAAATTATCGGACGATAATTTTAATCGTCCTAAAACGATTCACATCCCTACTGATTATCTTTATTCTGTATCCTTAAGCTCTGTTATGCTTTAGGTATGTTATTGTACTTTTTAAATTCTATTTCCTTATTTTTATATTGTATTATTAATGTATTTTATAGCAGCTGTTTTTATTACACTGGGGAAAACAATTTTTGTTGAGTTAAATCTGACACTTGTTTTTGACTAACTTTTGACATCTGAATCAAAAAATGACCCCAGTTTTTCTCTATCACGTCAACTTAAGGTACAGGATACCCTCCCTTTGTCCCAAAAATCGTACAAAATGTACATACAAAGGAAATAAAAGAAAAAATTACCTGAATATACTGTTTAGAGTTATTTTATTCATACAAAGGAGATATTGTTACTGTAAGTCAAATTGTGTACAAGTAATACATTTCTGCTACCAAACATACATATTAATGTAAAAATGTATGCTTATAGCTTTTCTGGCAGTGTTCAATCTGTGGACAATCTCACCTGATGCTCTAACAATAGTCAGCCATCATATGTACATGCCATCTACCCTGATACCGTGCCTCCATGACCTTCAAATTTTGGTGGAACCGTTCACCTTGCTCATCACTGACTGCACCAAGGTTTTTCGGAAAGTCAGCAAGATGGCTATGTAGAAAATGCAGCTTGATGCTCATGTTGCAACGAAGCATTTTGAAGCTCTCCAAGAGTTTCTGGACAATTTCGGTGTAATTCTGTGCTCATGTATTTCCAAGAAAGTCCTTGTCAGGTTTTTGATTGACAACGAAGCATACACAAATTCTGGCACTTACCGCAAAGTGCGAAAAAGTTCTCAGTTTGTGGTAATACCTATGCGAAGTGCTAAAATTACGCACTTTGTAATAAACAGCCTATTACCATAAAACACGCCCCTTTTCCTATTGCATGTGATATTTAGTGCATTTTAATAAATTCAGGCCTGATAGGCTGTAGAGAAAAAAAACTTGACGTGATAGAAGAAAACTAACTGCAGTTTTGAAATCAGCATGCCTATTTAAGTCTAAAACAGCTGAAAAATCGAACTCAACAGGAATTATGTTAAAAATTGTTCCCCAGGCGGTGGTGTGGACACAGAGACTGTTTGGGAGACAGAGGAAATATCGCAAAGCTGTCCGAACCTGCCGGGTGAGACACCAAGCCCTCCTGTGAGCCAGCGGAACATCTAACTCCGCCCCCGACGACCCTGACGTCAGTGGAAGGGGCGCAGGCGCCTACAAAAGCGGCGCTTGAAAACTACCTCAGTGCGGTGGTGTGGACACTGAGAGACTGTTTGGGAGACAGAGGAAATATCGCAAAGCTGTCCGAACCTGCCGGGTGAGACACCAAGCCCTCCTGTGAGCCAGCGGAACATCTAACTCCGCCTCCGACGACCCTGACGTCAGTGGAAGGGGCGCAGGCGCCTACAAAAGCGGCACTTGAAAACTACCTCAGTGCGGTGGTGTGGACACTGAGAGACTGTTTGGGAGACAGAGGAAATATCGCAAAGCTATCCGAACCTGCCGGGTGAGACACCAAGCCCTCCTGTGAGCCAGCGGAACATCTAACTCCGCCCCCGACGACCCTGATGTCACCGGAAGGTGCATAGCTGCCTACAAAATCAGCGCTATATCGGCGCACCGCAGCCGCCAGCGCGCCGCCAAGCCGCGCGCCCTAAGGGGCGCGCCGGCTTGTTCCGGCTTAGGACGCGGAGGGCGGAAGGAATATCAGTTGTCCACACAACTTGCCACAGTGAGGATCCAGTAAGGGTTGACAATTAAGAGGTACGTGGTGGCTGTCTATCTTGCTGTATCGCTCAGTTTTGTCTTGAGCGAGTATACTAGACATTAGCTTCCTTTTTTTTTTATGGGGAGGAAAAGAAAACCGAGGGCGCCTTTCCCAATGACCCCCTCGGCACAAATCTCAGGCCCCATGGACGCCCACGTTGCCCGTAGTAGCCCTATACCGGTGAATCAGCCGCTAGATGGACGAGGAGGAGAATTTGAGCTCCCATCCATTTCAGGCTCAATGTCACCTTTAAGCCCGGTAAGAGGATCGCCTCCCCAAAATCCAGCAGCTGAAATAAGAACCCCGGGAACTGTGGAGACGCCGAGGACCTTAGATGTTGCGTCGGCGAATCAGTTGGTGAACAGTGGGGTGAATGGAACAGCTGTTAACCCATTAAACATCTTAAGTGGTATGGTGGGGAGGAATATTCAGGGCGGAGAAGGACTAAACACAGAGGGAGAGATACAGGAAATATCTTAGCCTGAATTACAAATCCCAGAGCTGCCTCCAGTTCAAAGACCAGGAGAGATTTCATTGCTTTCAATATGGGAAGCAATTTCAGAGTTGCGGAGTTCTTTAACACAGCAGTTAACTCCTATAGTTAAGAGGTATAATGAAATGGGTCAAAAAGTTGCTGTTATAGCACATTCCACTATAGAATTAAATCAACAGATGTCTAATTCCCGAGTACAAGTGAAAGCTATCCAGCAATCTCAAGAAGCATTGATTAAGGATAACATTAATCTAGCATTGAAAGTGGAATCATTAGAAAATTCCGTTAGAAATAAAAATTTAAGAATTATAAATTTTCCGAAAGTTCCACTAGTTAATCCTAAGGATATGTTTAAAAGATATCTAATTGAAGTTCTAAAAATCCCAGAGAACGCTATACCTCCTATAGCTAAAGCTTTTTATCTACCACCTTTTAGGAGAGTACCTGATACACAGAGGGAAGGATTAGATATTATACAAACAGTAGAGACTCCAGCACTAGATTTGACTGCGATTATTGAAACTTCCGACTCTGAAATTGCTGTTCCAGCTACTTTAATCGTATCTCTAGTCTTAGAACCAGATAGAGACTGGCTACTGAGATTATTCTTTAGGCACAGATTAGAACTGTTTATGCAATTTAAGATAAATATATTTCTGGATGTGTCTCGTCAAACACAAAAAAGACGTAAACAGTTTTTATTATTGAGAACTGCTGTGCAACAGATTGGAGGGCTTTTTATTTTGAAATTCCCGTGTAAATGTCTGGTCAAGTATCAGAATGTTTCATATATATTTTTTGATCCCCCCCAACTGTCTCAATTTCTTGTTGGTAAAATTCCTCTTCCTAACTCTGTGGAAACTCCAGAACCGTAGTATCCTGAAAAGAAAGGTCCTTAATAAATGTTGTGCTAATACATCTTAATTGTCATATAACCATATAGTTAAATATGTATGTGTAATATTTCCTAAAGTTGCGTTATGGATCCTCCAATATTGAGGACTTAAGATATAAAGTTATGATGTTTGATATCTGCTAAAAGATATTTTTTCTTTTGAGTTATTTATGTATAACTTTATTTGTTTCAAACAAGGTATTCTTGTAATGTATCTAAAATTCATAAATAAATAATGAAAAAAAAAAAATTGTTCCCCAGTGTTATTTTAAATTTCTAATTTATTCCTGTAAACCGTTGTGATGGTTCCCTCCAAAAGACGGTATATAAACATTTATAAATAAAATAAATAAATGCATCGGTTATAAAAACATGAGGATAGCAGCCATCTACCTTTCAGAGAAAGGGAAAAAAACCATGAGGGTTCATATTTAGCTCTGTGTGGCTTTGCTAATTAGCAGGCTTAAATTATCCAGCTAACCTATAGGTGCATTTTAGAAGCCCAAGCGTCCATGTACGTGCACAATTGAGAAAGCCCCCAAAAGGGACAGGATGAGGGCACTGTCTGGGCAGGGCAAGTGCAGCACATGGGCCTTCTGGATTTTAATATGAAATGTTTGTGTGAGTATTTACGTGCACAAGCACATGCCGGGGTGCGTTGCCGTGCAACTTTACTACTGCTATGGATGAAGTGTAAGTAATAAAATGAAAAAAAGCTAAGCTAGTTGGGGGCTAACAGGGGGAGAGGGAAGCTAATAACCTAGGGAGGTTTGGAACTCCTATCCCTTAACTGGGCGAACTAGGAAACCTAGGAATGGCTTTAGCATGCACCCTTTATAAAATTACCCCACTTATGCGGTAGAGGCAGCATTTGCGTGCATATCCATATGAAACTGTGCACACACATATGCACGTTCATCCGATTTTATAGCATGCGCACATATACACATGCATATAATAAAATGGCCTCATTCTCTGGCACGAGCCGGCATACATGCGCACCCATGCAGCTGTTTAAAAGTTACTGGCCCTGCCTGTATATTTAGGGGTGCAGGCGAGCCACTAAATATACACAGCTACCCTAAAGTTAGCCTTCTACCTTTATCCAGCTAACTTTAGAACAGGTCCATAGGATAACCAAACTTAGGAGGGGTTATTTTCTAAACGTTTATCGCGTGCGTTAGGGCCCTAACACACCCGATAAACCCCTATCGCACGTGAAAAGGGCCTTTTCGCGTGCGATAGGAAGCAAAGGTCCGGGAGGGGAGGAGTCGGCCGCAGCACCGCTGCCGGCGATAATGTGAGGAGCATTATCGCCGGCAGTAACGTGGAGAATAACACCACCTTTTACGGTGGTGTTATTCGTGCAACAGGCTGCAGCTGACCACACTGCGGCCGGTGAAATCGCACCACCGCAGTGCAAATGGCTGCGGCCTTTCGCAGGCAAGCCCCCCCCCTCGCCCCCTTTTTCGCGGGATTCATCTTTCTGCAAGGCATGTTGAATCCAGCCCTTAGCCGCATGAATTAACCAGATAATTCAGCTCTTCCTGCTCATGCTCCCAGAATGCCCCTAACTTATCCAGCCAAATTTTATCCAGATAAGTTATCCATCTAGAGTTCAACTGGATAAGTACCCAAATACTTATTTAGCCAGATAATTTCTGAGGTATCTGGCTAAATGCTTCTTGATATGGACCTCCTGATTAATAAATTAGTTTAGAAAATGCCTATTGCTAAACTGATCGCTCCTGTTACTGAGTTATGAACCTATTTTTGTCTACTTTTTTTTTTTTTTTTTTTTTTTTTTGAGTATTTCATTGCATTATTAAATAAGATTCTGTTATTTCTGGAAAAGTACAGTTGTGAATTGATATTTCATGGCATGTTTGTTAGTAATTTGGTTGCTGTGATAGTCTACTTAGCGATACAAATACCAAACATAATCTAACACTTCTCAATGGGTGTGCCAATACTATAAACAATAATGAGAAAGTCTACTTAAATACATAGAAATAATGATTAACAAAGGAATTGTTGACATCGTTATATTGAACAAACATCCTCCATTACATTTCTCACTAGATTTCGAGAGCTATGCTACCCACTTCAGGTCTGGTAATATTCTTGAGAGCTAGTGACAGATGTATTAAGTTAGCCCAATAAAATGCAGGGAAGTGCTTTCTTTCGAAATAAAACTGGACATTCCTGTTTTATTTCATTTCATTTTGAAAACGAAATAAAATAAATGTGAATGAAATGTCACTTGTTTTTTTGTTTTGTTCTCCTCATGCAGCTCCGACCAAGGCGCCCCTAGATGCTCCTCCTTACCCCTGTAGAAAAAAATAAAAAATTCACGTCCCCCTGGATGCCTTTTACCCAGCATTGATCTTTGAAGTCCAAATGGGGCAGAAGTTGCTCCTGCTCCACCAGGTTGGTATTTTAAAATGCTATTGGTAGGGCTGCCATTTTGTGGTGGTGTTCTTGTGCATTAATAGTGACATTGATGCATGCATGACTGTGAATGCATGTTAAGATACCCAACATAGATGTTTAATGCACATGAATGTATCAGAGCAGCAGCTTAGGAAATAGGTCTCGGTGATCTTTGGCAAGCTTGACCTCTGCTGCCTCCGTAAATCAGCGGCAGTGGTATAAAAACAATTGCATAAAAAGCTCTCTCTACTTTCTCTTCCTTTGCCTGTTGATTTTCCATAGTGTCTCATCAGCAGTTCACGCCAAACTAGGCCATTTATTTATGACTGCTGAACTGTTTATTTTAATTATGAAATGCTATTTTCATGTGAGACCTGAGGTCGAAATCCCCTCCCCAAATAATTAAAGTTGGGTTTAAAGAAAGAAGAGCTGTAATTAAAAAGCAGAATCTAAGTCAATATTTGATTTCTAGGGCACTTGGATCCAGAGAATTTTTTTCCTCTCCTGACATTTTTATTTTGATGTCAAATTCTAGCCATCATTTTTAGCAGTGCTAGGATTTATGGCAAGTAATTCAGCGATAACACCGAAGTACAATAGTAATTCATCAGAAAAATAAGTGTGAAAATATATTGTACATGTGGCAACAGACACACAAAAGGGCTGAATTATTGCTGGTTTGAAACTTGTAAGCAGTATAATTTATTGGAAGGCGGCCTACAAACGGAAATAAATAAACAAGCTGGCAAATAAATAAATAGTGCCAATTGCCAAGGCTTCAACCTGAGCTACTGAATTATTCAAGCTCAGAAATTTATATAAGAAGAGGCATCTGTGGCAATATATAGTCAGGCTTTTAACATCATTCTTCAAATCAGATTCCTAGCTATTTAAAAAAAAATGTGCTTTTTTCCTTAGCCTCATTACCCTCTCCCAATTTGCCCTCAAACCCAAATCCATAAGAGACTCAGAGCTGAGACGCATGCGGTGAGGGACTATTTTTTTTTTTTTTTTAAGTATTTACTATTTAAGGCCTGGATTAATCAAACTGCACTAAATATTGCATGTGATAGGAAAAGGGGCGTGTTTTATGGTAATAGGCAGTTTATTGCAAAGTGCACTCTCTTAGCGCTTTGTATAGGTATTACCGCAAAATGCAATAACATTTTTGCACTTTGTGATAAGAGCCAGAATTAGAATTGTAATTCTTACCCAGAACCACTGGAGAGAAAGAGAGAGAGAGTGGGAAAGGGGGAGAGAGGGAGAGAGATAGAGAGAGAGGGAGGGAGAGGGAGAGAGAGGGAGAGAGAGAGAGGGAGAGGGAGAGAGGGAGAGAGAGAGAGAAAGAGAGAGAGACTAGCTATAAGGCCCTCATATAAGGTAGGTATTTATACCTCTATATGAGGCCCACCTAGCTACTCAAGGTGAGGTTTAGGTATTAGTGCAGGGGTTAGGGGCCACTTTTACATGCAGAGTGCGACGTACGAACAGAACAGTGCACTCTTGTGAAGATTTGATGACCTTCGGCGTGAGAAAACTCACCCAAAGATGAGATTTGTGCAATGTTCTCTCAACCTAGGTTGAGAACATTGTACAAATCTCATCTTTGAGTTTCCTCACGCCGAAGGTCATCAAATCTTCACAAGAGTGCACTGTTCTGTTCGTACGTCGCACTCTGCATGTAAAAGTGGCCCCTAACCCCTGCACTAATACCTAAACCTCACCTTGAGTAGCTAGGTGGGCCTCATCTACCTACCTTGTATGAGGGCCTTATAGCTTCTCTCTCTCTCTCCAGCTGAAAATATTGCAAAGTGCGATAAAGCCATATCACACAGCTTAACGCAAATGAAAAAGGTGTAGTTAAAATCCACATTAAAGCTGTGCGATATGGCTTCGCAAATTGCAAAGCTGGCCCACTTGGCCAGAAATCCTGCCCCAAACTCCTCCCCTTTTCCTAATTTGCATTGCACCATGCGTTATGGTGTTTTTGCATGCATTAAAGGTACTTTTCACATGCGAAAACGCCTTAACACATGCGAAAACACCATATAGCACTTTGATAAATGACCCCCTAAGGTTGAAACCTTCGCATGCAATGCTACTGCTCACAAGTTTCGAGCCAGTTCTGCTCTAACCCCTTTGTGTAACAGCAATTAATGAGAGATTTAAATGTGTTATTTTCCTTTTTAACCATGTTGAATATGTTTTTGGCAAAACAGAAGGGGCCTGCAGCAAGCATTAACATTTAGCAAGTTCTACATGACACATTAGATACAGCATGAGAAAGCCATGCAGCCTAAAGGCAAACTAATTGCTAAAATCAGACATTCCAAAATGTTCTGAAGTGTGGAAAATAAACCTGCTAGCAAATGCTTTCTTTAATGGAGTGAAAAGCTGATAAACATATTCAGTACACTACATATTAGAACTTTGCTTATTCGCTGTAATTTATCTGCCAAGATTATATTTTACATTTTATTTTGTATCTATGGCATTGCACTACAAAAATAAATTAGGCAGAGTAGATGGACCTTATGATTCTTATCTGTCATTATGGATGTGCACTCATCTGACACGAAAATATAAAACATGGCGAATGAGCCTGTTTTTGTTTCGTTGCAAAAGAACCGAAAAATAAAAAAAAAAAAGTAACAAATTTGTAAATGTTTCATTTTCTGGAAATAGTGTGCCCTATTAACAAACAGAGCATGCTATTAACAAAACAGTGCACCCCATTTACAAATAGTGTGCAGATTCAAGTTGTCAAGGATCTCTCAATGGGTAAAAGTGAAACAAATGGGGTTCCACAAGGTTTGGCTTTGTTGTCCACTTTAATCTATATTCTGCTCCTATTTGTAGGATATTGGTTAGCCTTAATATAGGACATTTTATTTATGTTATTATCCAAATATTTGAGACAAAGAAAGATATCTGGCCAATACTTGGCAGCTGGTATCACAAAGTCTGACCGGTTAGGAAGTGGATAATAGCAAATATACTGGCACTCAATTTTAATAAAACTGAAGCTATTAGCAGATTTCTCAAATCTGATGTTCCCTTATAATTTGTGTATGGTAGGTCTACAATTTAAATTGTATGTAAATTAGATAATCTTGGCGTAATCTATGAGACAGACCTATAGTTCTGTCTCCAGATAAAGAATGTAGTTAAGAAGTTGTTTTTTAATTTGCCTGAAGCCCTATTTATCACCTACTGGCATCTGCACTGCTTCAGTTTATTTATTTGATTTAAATTCTGCTTCTAGGTACTTCAAAGCAGATTACATGCAGGTGCTGTAGCCAGTACCTGCATGTACCCACTAAGGGGGTCATATTTAAAATTGCGTTAGGGTCTTATTGCTCGCGTTATGGCGATAAAGCCATAACGCATGTGATAAATATCGCATTGCAAAATGCATATGCAAATTTGAAAATTGTATTCAAGTGGGAGGGGTTTGAGCAGAGTAAATGGAAATGAGGGCTGTTTAACATTGCGTGCGATACCATAGAGCACGCTAACGCAGGATTTAACTACACCTTATTTCCTAGCAATAGCTGTGCATTACGGCTAAAACAGGATTTATCACAAATCCCGTTTGAGAGAGAGAGAGACTGGGGAAGCACATACTAGTCAACTTTTTATACCACTGTAAGAGGGGGCATTCTGGGTGAGGTTTTGGTGGTGCACTAGGTTTTTTTTTTTGGGGGGGGGGGCGCAGGTTTACATACACAGAGGTACAAACAGCACAGTTACCATCAGTAAAGATTTTATGTGATTTGGAGTAATGAAAGGTATAAAGAGATCTGTACAATGTACTCTCAACCTAGCTTGATGCACTCTCTCTCCCTAGCTGCTATCAAGCTAGGTCAAGAGTACAATGTACAAATCTCATCTTTGGGTACCTTTCGTCCCTCCAAATCACATAAAATCTTCAGTGATGTCTTCTGTGTTGTTTGTACCTCTGACTGTGCATGTAATACTGCGCCCCAAAACCCACCACCAAAACCTCACCCTGAGTTCAGAATGCCCCCCTCTTACAGTGGTATAAATAGTTAACTTATATGACAGCCTCTCTCTCTCAAATTGCTAGTGATGTGAACTATCACAGGTGCAATAAATTTAGCTCGCATTGCAGTAAAATACTGATGCAGTACCTGAGAAATTAGCCTAAGCATGCCCCTTTTTCTATGTGGAGCTATTTTCATGAAAATTATAGCAAAATGATAAATCTAGGCCTAAGTTTATACCTGAGGCAACAGAGGGTAAAGTGACTTGCTCAAGTTCACAAGGGATTTCAACCTTGGTTGCTGATTTTGTCTACTCTGGACAATTGTAACTCAGTGTTTACATTGAGCTTCCTGATTCTACTAGTTTTTAAACAGGCATCTAGTTAAGTAATCGATCAGATTATGGCCTTTGGCACTAGATAAAGTGCTGATTTGATCATTTAGCTTGTTTTTGTTTGTTTTATATTGTGATTTTAATTTATGAATGTTTTTATGTAACTCACCTCAAACAGTGAATATTGCAAGCAATAAATAATTTATAATAATAATAGTGTGCGCTATTTCCCAAAAGCAAAACAAACATGAAAAAAACATGCCATCAAGAATGTGTGAACGTGCTCGCTTCAGCAGCAGATGTACTAAAACTGAAACAATACAGAGAAGATTAATCTTAGACTGGCAACATGAATATTGTATCGAGACACTTACGCTTGCAAGTTATAAAATCAGGTGTACACGTGCACACACCGGGTAGCGTGTGCACGTGTACACTCGCACGCAACCTTTTAAAATCTAGAGGTGTGAATCGTGTGATCGATCATCTTAACGATCGATTTTGGCTGGGGGGGGAGGGAAATCGGATCGTCGTGTTTTGTTTTGAAATCGTAAATCGGAGGAGGGCGGGAAAACCGGCACACCAAAAAAACCCTAACACCCACCCCGAACCTTTAAAACAAACCCCCACCCTCCCGAACCCCCCCAAAATGTTTTAAATGACCTGGGGTCCCGGCGCGATGATCCCGGCACGGTCCCGCTCTCTGGCTACGGCTGCTGTGAAGAGAAATGGCGCCGGTGGCCCTTTGCTCTTATGTGACAAGGCAAAGGTAGCGCCAGCGCCATTTTGATTCCTAGGTCCCGATGTCACGCGTCCAGGAGATCGCTCCCGGACCCCCGCTGGACCCCCAGGGACATTTGGCTAGCTTGGGGGGGCCTCCTGACCCCCACGACTTGCCAAAAGTCCAGCGGGGGTCCGGGAACGACCTCTTGCATTCGAGCCGTATTGCAAAATGGCGCAGGCCGTATGGCCTTTTTGCAAAAAAGAATGTATGAATGTTTTTACATCTGCCATTTAACGTGCCAGATTCAAACTTTCATTGTTTTCTTCAACCTGGTGTTTGGGGTGCGGCTTCTGATGAGTGGAACAGGTAGCTTGCTAGGTAGGAGTAGAGGCAAAGAGTATGGGGGGCTAACTGGGAAATCATTGACATTACCCATATGTTTGAAGCGTAATTGACTTTTTTTGTGGATTTGACCTTCTGTCTGATCCAAGGTTTGCTTTCTCGGTGAATGGCACAGCATTTCAGAATGAGTATGTGTGCATCTAGTGGGTGGAGCTGACTCTAGCTGCTGAGGGTGTGGGAGAGTGTCACTGGGGCTGATTGATGAGTAATAGAAACTTATGGATACTCATAATGTCAAGATCTGAAGAGGTAGACTGAACAGAGGCGGAGGTACCCCTTACAGAGCATATACAGGACCAGGTCACAGTTTTTGGATCTGTCTGTCTGAGAAGCAAGTCTTGCACAGGTTCAGGTTCAACAAGGAAACCATACTTTACTTCTGCCTGCCCCCTCCTCTTCCCCTTGACACCATACCTCAAGGTCTCTACAGCCCTGGCCTGTTTTACAACTGGCAACTTCCAGAAACCTCTAGGTGTCATGACTGGAATATAGCTACCTCCATATATATAGATCAGTTTTTGGCTGTATTTCTTATGAAAACACATCAATATATATATATCTTTCTCTTGGAGTACAAAAACAGCAAAATTATAAGTGATTTCTATCAAATGGAATATTTTCCCTCAGTTTTGGGGGCTATCGATTGCACTTGCATCCTTATAAGTTTCCTGTAGGCAACAAAGGCCACCTTCTGCAACCGTGAAGGCCTCCACTCCCTCAACATGCAAGTGGTCTGCAATGCCAAGGGGATCATGGACCTACTGCCCAGGTTTCCAGGTCCTGCAATGATGCCTTCATATTTGTCCTCCAACAGTTTGCCTATATTTTGTTCTTATGGCAAATTTGTGTGAGCAGTGGAAAACAGATGCTCCCACAGTGAAAAGAGGTGTTCGTGAGGGTGTGATATTATTATTAAGCATATACTTCTGAATTTTCAAAAGTATGCACATATTTTTCTTGGGAAATCAGCTAGCACAAATTAGCAAGTATAAATGTGTGCAAGCAGTATTCCTAGGTTATTTTTAAATTGCAAGTATGCATGTATTTTCACTGAAAATGAGTGTAAAGTCCATGGGTAAAATATACCCATGGATGTTTTCTGCACTCCTGCACTTTACTTACCCTTGAGCTTATTTAACCTGTGTTACTTAGAAGTTACCGTTCCTCTCGTTCTCTCTACTTCTATCTATTGTTGGGGTCCCTTTCTGACCCCCAGTTACTCTTTAGTTCTCCACCTCCCCCCCCCCCCCCTGTTATTTGTAATTTCCACCTTTTGTTATCATGTAAACCGATATGATGTGTATTTTAATGTCGGTATAGAAAAATTGTTAAATAAATAAATAAAATCACGGGCCGGTACAAAATTAGTCCCAAAATTTCTAGCTTGCCTCAAAAGGAACAAATCATTGTAGCACCACCGATATGGAGTTATTAGAAATTCTGCCTGGCACCAAAAGAGCTAACAAACCAGATATACTGACAGTTGAAAAAAAACAGTACATAAATGCTGTGTCTGAAAAAATATTTATAGCATTGATGATTGTTGCAATGAGAAAGTACAGCAGACAAACACACTTGGAGAGCTGTTATAACCAAATGACAGTGCTCCATAAAAAAGCGTTACCCCAACAGTCAAAGACAGGCAAACACAAGCAGCACACCATGAAAAGTGTGCGTTGCCACAGGAAAGAAATGAAGCGAAAGAGCAATCGTGAGGCAGGAGGAAATGCAGACAGCCAGGAACATGAAGATCGGGAAGCCTGCGCTGTCTGCCTCATGAAATATTAGTGCAATGCACCCCTCGTTTTCCTGCTCTTATCCCAGTAGCAGTCTGAGGGCTTTTTTTTGTCTTGCATCTGAGAGAGGATTTAATCATGATCACCTTACAATGCATGAATGGCATTAGGTTGGGAACACTGCAAACTCATTGCACTCAATGGTCACATCAAAGTGAATCAGTTTCCAGTAATATGCACTATGTGAAAACAGTGATTCCTAAAATTGCTATTATAAACAAATACATCGATAGATAGTTACTTGGGGGATAATAGGATCTCCTTCTTAAATGTATGATTTAGAGATATTACCCATGACATGAAAGCTAGGGGGAGGATACATTTTTGAGGCACCTAATTCAAAATTATAATTTGAGAATGAAGATTTAAGAGAAGGAAGAAATAACATTTAAATACATGACAGTGGGGACAGGGTAACAAAAATATAAACCACTGAATGTCCTGTACTGGTTCAGAGTTTAGGAAAACAGATCAGAACCTATAATCAATCATTACTGGGCGATAGGGTACAAAATAATGCCTAATGAAGTGGCCTCTTAGTCAATGGACTTGCAAGTTTCATTCAAAGGCACGGAATCTTGTCTGGGTTAAGAATAGTTTAAGTTTTAATTCAGTCTAGTAACTGTCAAACATGTAATATGCTTTAGTGGCTTCACTTACTAGCAATAGTAGCAGGACAATGTCCTGATTATCACATGCACAGGCAACGTGCATTGGTGTCCAAAACTCTTCATCCTGGTGGTTTACATTCACTCCTCTGTCTATAAGAATTTCAGCAGCAAAGGCATTGTCATACCGAGCACACTGGAAGAGAAAAGAGCCAGGAAGAATAAACTCAATGAAAATATATTTGCATAATATTAAGATTTTTTTTCAATGTTCACCTAGTGTTTTAATTGAAGAGGTGTTTTCATGTAGAGAAGGCTGACAATCTTTCTGCATTGGTTTTCCCCAATATGTAGGAAGCATATAGTTTCTTTTTTTTTTTCTAAAGTTTAACTCCGCTTGACAGATTAAAATTGCTGCATCCTACGGAGATAAAAATATCTAGAGATAGGGAGCTTCCCCAATGCTTCAGTTTTGATTCAATTCAATTATTTTTCCTAAAAGACTCCACTACATGTCTGGCAGACTGCATAACTTCAGGCCTTTTTTTAAAAATAGAATACGGTAGATAATTAAGCATGATTTAGCTAGGTAAATTGGATGTTTTGAAAATGCCTTGCCACTTACCTGCTGAAAGTATGCATGGGGATCCAGAAGGCTCCTACTTTTGCTCATGGGATGGAGGGTGTAAGTATAAGTAATGAGCATAGGTAGCATCTTCAAATGCATGCACATTATTTTGTATGGATAAAGTACCTGCAGAGAAAGCAGGTACAAATCTCTAAGGATACTTTTTTTCCCCTGGGCAATTTTCAAATGGGAAAATTTGCTCATGCTATCTCTTTGAAAATTGGTGCAAATTATACCCATGGATTTTACTTCTTTATGGGAAATTTTGAAAATGACCCCTATTATATTTAGGACTATATAGATAGTTATAGATATAGTTTTATATACAGTCATTTTGAATGGTAATATCTCCAATCGAAAACAATGTTATGGTGAACCTATAGCATGACTGTTTAATGAAAGAAGTTACCAGTTTGCCAGCTCATGCGACTGCTTTTTTTTTAACATGATCTCACAATGTCAAATAAAGACAGTGCTCATGATTTCAGTCTTAGCAGATAACTTGCTATGTGGAACTACTTTAGACCTACACAGTTCAAAATAGCATTTTTTGACTACACTTGGAATGGCAATACACATCAGCACACTGAAGATGATTTTCAAATTAATTTACCCAGGAAAAATTGGCTGCTGAAAATGTCGCCTAATCTACGGATAAAGGTATCCATGCTGTTTCACAGCACATAAAGGACCGGGTACTTTAACCCATGCTACAAATGGCCGGGCCAAGGGTGAGAGGGAGGCTGCAGCTAGCAAGCAACACATAAGAATTACAATTTTAAACAATGCAGACTTTGTAGCTGATGCAAAGCCAGTGCAAAGACTTTGGGTACGGTGCCAGTCAACCCTCACGTTTTGAAAAGGGAAACTGTGTGGAATTTCCCTTTGAAAATTAACTCGGAGGTCTCGGTTATAAAAAGCACCCATGGACCAGCAAGCATTGCAGGGAGTTTAAAAGTTAGTCCTATTATGTACCACAAAGTGACTGAAGTATGTGCATGGACGGACAGACTGGGAGAGATGGAATTTGCAGAAAAGTCTTGGGATCCATAATATATACAGTAACTTTCAAAACTGGTGCGCGGAAGCACATGTGCTTGCATTTGTCGTCCCAAGCTCAGGGACATGGCTATTTTATAACTTGCGCCCGTATATGCACACATGTTATAAAATAGCCTGGCCGGGCGATCATATGCGCCAAATTTTAAATGGCAAGTGCACACATGCCGCTTCTGCCATATAAATCGGGGGATTTTAAAAAAGTGGCACAAACTGATGCTATTTCCAGTTTTACCAGTTTGTCCCCAGTTGAGATAGATCTTCCAATCCCCCTCCGTTGGTTTAAAAGCCTTCACTCTCCCCAGTTGTCCCCGACCCTTAAAACCCCCCAGATCTGCCTATTTATTTTATAACGTATACTGCATCCATAGCAGAAGTAAATTAGGCAACAGGGGGCATCGGCGTGCGCCAGAGTGTGTCAGCATTTACGGGGACATCTCCGCTTCACGCCGTGAAATGACCCGGCCCCGCGCAGACCACGCTGATGCCCGGCCCCGTTTTTGAAAACTTACGAGATGAGCGCACTGCGACATTTGCATGCATATTCCGGGCAGCTTTTAAAATCCGCTCAGCACACATGAGCCCAACATATTCATGCGTCCCCTAATTAATGCAGACACCAGGCTCTTAAAATTCACCTTTTAATGAATAAGTAAGCTAAATCCAAGCAATGTTACATTTGTATTCCAAAGAACTGAAGAAAACAGTGCAATTGAAAGCATTTGGAACAACCTGATTCACAACTTTTGTAATAAATCAGTCCAATGCTTCACTCTAGACAGTACAGCTGCAGTATATTTCTGAAGTATTTTTTTAAGAAACCTAAAAAGCAACTTCTTATAGGCCTATGTTATGGAATACTCTGTCCGAGGATATTTAGACGCTTGATGATTATAATGTGTTTTGTAAAAAAATTAAAAATTAGTTTAAGGAAGCATTTCAGGAGTTAATGTAATTGATGCCCAGAGGGGGCACAATGGTCCAGCAACTTATTTAACTTGGAAATTAGCTGTCGGTGGTATTTATGCAGGTAACAAATGCTTTGATACTGCAATGGCAAAATTTAGTATGATTATAATTTAAATTATTTGTTTATATGTAATTATTTGTTTTATCTGGAATCTACTTAACATGTCGGAATACAAACGTTTTAAATAAATACTAAAGAAATTACGCATTAGTTGAGATTTAATTGTTTCTTCCTCCAGTTTCCTACTTCAACCTAAAAGCAATGCTTTCTTGTGTAGATATAATCCAACCTCATTCCCTCTCTACCCACCAACCCACTCTTAGTCTATTATTCATCTTATTTTGACATTTTCAAAACTTATCAAAATGCTGTAAAATATAAGAACATGCCATACTAGGTTAGACCAAGGGTCCATCAAACCCAGCATCCTGTTTCCAACAGTGGCCCATCTAGGCTATAAGTACCTGGCAACTTCCCAAAAACTAAGTCTCACCCATGCTACTGATGCTAGTGGCTATTTTCTAAGTCAACTTGATGAATAGCAGGTAATGGATTCTCCTCCAAGAATTTATCCAAACCTGTTTAAACCCAACTACACTAACTGCACTAACCACATCCTCTGGCAACAAATTCCAGAGTTTAATTGTGCGTTGAGTGAAAAAGAACTTTCTCCGATCAGTTTTAAAAATGTGCCACATGCTAACTTCATGGAGTGCTTCTTAGTCCTTCTATTATCCAAAAGAGTAAATAACCAATTAACATTTACCCATTCTAGACCTCTCATGATTTTAAACACCTCTATCATATCCCCCCTCAGCCATCTCTTCTGCAAGCTGAACAGTCCTAACCTCTTTAGTCTTTCCTCATAGGGGAGCTGTTCCATCCCCTTTATCATTTTGGTAGCCCTTCTCTGCACCTTTTCCATTGCAACTATATCTTTTTTGAGATGCAGAGACCAGAATTGTACACAGTATTCAAGGTGCGGTCTTCACCATGGAGCGATACATAGGCAATATGATATTTTCCATTTTATTCACCATTACCTTCCTAACTCTTAATATTCTGTTTGCTATTTTGACTGCTGCAGAACACTGAGCCAAGAATTTCAATGTATTATCCATTATGACACCAGATCTCTTTTCTGGGTGGAAGCTCCCTCTATGTATCACCTTGCACTTATCCACATTAAATTTCATCTGCCATTTGGATGCCCAATTTTCCCAGTCTCACAAGGTCCTCCTGCAGTTTATCATAATCCGCTTGTGATTGAATAATTTTGTATCTGCAGATTTCATTACCTCACTCATATTCCTTTCCAGATCATTTATAAATATATTGAAAAGCACAGGTCCCAGTACAGATCCATGAGGCCTCCATTGCCCAACCCCTCCACCGAGAAAATTGTCCATTTAATCCTACTCTGTTTCCTGTCTCTTAGTTTGTAATCCACGAAAGGACATCGGCACCTATCCCATGACTTTTTACTTTTCCTAGAAGCCTCTCATAAGGAGCTTTGTCAAATGCCTTCTGAAAATCCAAATACAGTACATCTACCGGTTCACCTTTATCCACATGTTTATAACCCCTTCAAAAAAGTGAAGCAGATTTGTGAGGCAAGACTTGCCCTGGGTAAAGCCATGCTGACTTTGTTCCATTAAACCATGTCTTTCTATATATTCTGTGATTTTGATATTTAGAACACATTCCACTATTTTTCCTGGCACTGAAGTCAGGCTAACTGGTTTGTAGTTTCCTGGATTGCCCATCGAGCCCTTTTTAAATAATTAGCTTACGTTACCTACCATCAGTCTTCAGGTACATAGGATGATTTTAATGATAGGTTACACATTTTTACTAACAGATCTGAAATTTCATTTTTTAGTTCCTTCAGAACACTGGGGTATATACCATCTGTTCCAGGTGATTTACTACTCTTCAGTTTGTTAATCAGGCCTACCACATCTTCTAGGTTTACTGTGATTTGGTTCAGTTCATCTGAATCATTACACATGAAACCTGATCCGGAGAAGGTTATCTCCCTAACATCCTCTTCAGTAAACACCAATGAAAAGAAATAGTTTAATCTTTCCACGATGGCCTTATCTTCTCTAAGTGTACCTTTAACCCCACGTGCATTGAGAGTTTGCTTATCATTTCATCTTCTTCACATTGTCGACGGAGTTGAGTGTTGAGCAAAAACTTTCTGAAAGACTTTTTGATTGATTTTTTAACTTTGATAAAATCAAAAAATTTTCAAAAATTCAAAAACAATTTGTTCAATTAATAAAATTAGGTATTTTAGTGATGGTGAATGATTAGAGGTCCGGTTGGATTTTGGGTTAAAATCACAACATCTGGCTTGATGACACCATCACTTAGGCTATAATTTAAATTCTATTCGGTTGCCCTTGTTACTGACAGACTTCAATTACCCCAATATTGACTGGGTAAATGTATCATCGGGACATGCTAGAGAGATACAGTTCCTGGATGGAATAAATGATAGCTTTACGGAGCAATTGGTTCAGGAATCAACGAGAGAGGGAGCAATTTTAGATCTAATTCTCAGTGGAGTACAAGACTTGGTAAGAGAGGTAACTGTGGTGGAGCCTCTTGGCAATAGTGATCAAATTTGAATTAATGACTGGAAGAGGAACAGTATGCAAATCCACAGCTCTCGTGCTAAACTTTCAAGAGGGAAACTTTGATAAAATGAGAAAAATAGTTAGAAAAAAACTGACAGGAGCAGCTACAAAAGTAAAAAATGTGCAAGAGGTGTAGTTATTGTTAAAAAATAACATTCTAGAAGCATAGTCCAGATGTATTCCACACAGATTTAATATGGACAAGTGCGAGATGATGCATATAGGGAAACATAACCCATGCTATAGTTACACAATGTTAGGTTCCATATTAGGTGCTACTATCCAAGAAAGATCTAGGCGTCATAGTGGATAACACATTGAAATAGTCCGTTCAGTGTGCTGCGGCAGTCAAAAAAGCAAATAATATTGGGAATTATTAGAAAGGGAATGGTGAATAAAACGGAAAATGTCATTCCTCTGTATCGCTCCATGGTGAGACCGCACCTTGAATACTGTGTACAATTCTGGTCGCCGCATCTCAAAAAAGATATAGTTGCGATGGAGAAGGTACATAGAAGAGTGACCAAAATGATAAAGGTAATGGAACAGGTCCCCTATGAGGAAAGACCAAAGAGGTTAGGACTTTTCAGCTTGGAGAAGAGACGACTGAGGGGGGATATGATAGAGGAGTTTAAAATCCTGAGAGGTCTAGAACAGGTAGTTGTGAAATGTTTTTTTTACTCTTTCGGATAATAGAAAGACTAGGGGGCATTCCATGAAGTTTGCATGTGGTACATTTACAACTAATCAGAGAAAGTTCTTTTTACACAGCGCACAATTAAACTCTGGAATTTGTTGCCAGAGGATTATGGTTAGTGCAGTTAGTATAGCTGTATTTAAAAAAGGATTGGATAAGTTCTTGGAGGAGAAGTCCATTACCTGTATTAAGTTGACTTAGAAAATAGCCACTGCTATTACTAACAACGGTAACATGGAAGAGACTTAGTTTTTGGGTACTTGCCAGGTTCTTATGGCCTGGATTGGCCACTGTTGGAAACAGGATGCTGGGCTTGATGGACCCTTGGTCTGACCCAGTATGGCATCTTATGTTCTTAAGGCTGAGAGGATTTATCATATAGGTCTATAAAATCTTGAATAGAGTGGAATGGTTGGTAACCCTTTCAAATAGTACGAGTGATAGAGGGCACATTATGAAGCTAATAGGTAGCACATTTAAAACAAATCCAGAGAAAGCATTTTTGTACTCGGCCCTCAATTAAACTGTGGAACTTGTTGCCCAAGAATATTGTAAAAGTAGTTAGCATAGTTTGGTTTAAAAAGGGTTTAGACAAGTTCCTGAATGAAGTGTCTATCAAGTATATTACTAGCCATGTATACTTGGGATAGTCACTGCATATCTAAAAGATTTTTTTTTTTTTTTTTTTTTTTTAAACAAAACAAGCACTCAGGACAAATCTATTGAAATACAAAGAAAGGAAAACCAAGGAATGAGTACCCCTAGTGGTTACATAAAACCCAGAGGGAAAAAAATAAGAAAAATCCTAAAAAAAAAAAGTATCACCACTACCACTGAAAGAAATATTCCGTGCTCATCTGGTCTTGACCTTCAGGCAACCACCTAATCTGATTAATGGAAAGCAAGCTTCTAAAAGTCAGAGAGAAGAAAATGGTACATGCTACTTTAATGCTGCATGTGCCAATGCATAACATTGGACACCACAATTACATGGGGAAAAAACATTCAGAGTAAGGGAATCCTATTCATGTTCCTCCTCTAATGTAATGTATATTATTCAATGAAGGAAATGTGAAGACGCATGCTACATTCGTGAGACAGGCAAGATTAAATTCACACAAACACAAGATGAAGACCAGGAAGATCAAGCCAGCACCCTCCATGAGAGCATTTTTCAAAACCAGACCAACGCAGCAGGATAGTCAAAGGAAAATTTAGAATAATCCAGAAACACGAGACTTGAAATGAAAACGATCCGATTCGCGGCAGGAGATCGTTTTCCGGACCCCCGCTGGACCCCCAGGGACTTTTGACCAGCTTGGGGGGGCCTCCTGACCCCCACAAGACTTGCCAAAAGTCCAGCGGGGGTCCAGAACGACCTCCTGCAGTCGAATCGTGTTGGTCTATGGCCGCCGCCATTTTGCGCCGCCATTTTGAAAAATGGTGCCGGCTGAAGACAACACGATTCAATTGCAAAAGGCCGTTCCGGACTGCTGCCGTTTCGGACCGCCGCTGGACCCCCAGGTAATTTAAGGCATTTGGGGGGGGTTTGGGAGGGTGGGGGATTTAATTTAAATGGTCGGGGGTGGGTTTTAGGGCGTTTTAGTGTGCCGGTTTTCCTGCCCTCCCCCTTCCCCCGATTTATGATTTTTTGACGATAAATCGGGGGAATTGGTATTGTATCGTGGCCCTAACGATTTTTGACGATTTAAAATATATCGGACGATATTTTAAATCATCAAAAAACGATTCACATCCCTATTGGGAACCACTGCTCTAAAGAATATAAGGATAACTTTCAAACGCCACATGGTGGCATAGAAGTGCATGTAGATCTATGATAGTATTTTATATCTCATGCATATCATAAAATATGCATTTCTCTACCCCACAACATATGGACGAACAGTGTGTATGCTTCCACGCAAATAAATGCAATGCATTGAACATGTGTACTTTCCTACCTATTTATATTTGCGTGTAAAATATACACGCAAATATTTTAAGGTAGAACTTACTTAAAACACGATTTACATGGAAGTCAGTATATTTTAAAAACATGCGTGCGTAATTGAAGTTACCGATTTACCAATTATTATACCAGCTCTCCTAGTCCTTCACCAGGTCATTGAGACCCTCCTGGCTCTTCAGCCTGAACTCTCTCCAGCTCACTAAGACCTCCCACTCATCCAATGATACACAGTAAACAAGTTTGATATCAATTACGCAAAATAATTAGCAAGTGTAAAATTACCTAAGTTACTTTTTTACAACACACACGTATATTTTGTAACTTACATGCATAATTGTTGGCACTACCTCCAAATGCCCCTAGATCACAAAATGAAAATCACGTGCATACTTTAGATTTTTTTTTTTTTTTTTATAAAATGTGGATTGTGCTATGAGTACATGCTACTTATGCATGCAAACCTTTGAAAATGACTTCCTCTGTTTCCCGAGAAAAAAAAATCTGATTAGTTGAAACAAAAGTACCAACACGGTACAGTGAAGAAGAGAGGCTTACTTGCATCCATAGGGTTAAAAGGGGAGGATTAAAGATCTCCATTCTTTGGGATGGTTGGAGAGGTGTGACAGAAGCAACTAACCACATGGAAGTAACTGCAGAGGAAGTAGTTCCTTCAGTTTAGCATGTAAAGCTGAAAACCCAAAGAGAGATTCCCAGCCTAATACTGAGTATTCAGAGTGCATCACATGGACTAACTGGATCTCTCCTGCTATTCACTGTCAGTAGTAATGACAGATATGTAGGAGCCACAAATGCACTACCTCTCTCATTTTGAACTTTATTTTGCCTCTGAGGCGAAAGAAAAGAAATTGATTTAAAGATTTTTTTTTTTGCATTGTGTGAAGCACTGATGCCACATGAGCTGACTGCACATGTTGATAGATTGCTCCAACATAAAAGCAAGCTCAATAGGGACGAAGGCAATAACAAAAACCCTGCTGAGGAGCATTGACTTCAAAGCTGCCACCACAGCACATCCTATCTGCAACTAGGAGAGACAGAGCAGCTGCTTCCCTCTGATAGAGATGAACCCTGGTCCTCACATCATAGCCATGCTACAAGGCAGCAAAGATTTAGAAGACCCAACTTAGATAACTGAGATGCTAAAATACTGTAAGAGTAACGCATTCCTGCGTATTTCAACAATATAGAACTGGAAATAAAAACTAAACCCCACTAATGATCATGCTTCAATGTTTCGGCCTCAAGATATTTTCCATTCTCAGCCAAACAAAGCCTACATGAGATTCAGATCCTCTAGTTAGTGTTACATGCAAATTGTTCCACCACTATTGAATATCAATTAAAAACAAAGGATATGTGGGAGAGATTCACAACAATAGGGTACCTGAGTCATATTTGGAGATCGTATAAGAGGTCTTGAGAATCCCTATCTCAATATATACCATCCAAATCTAAAAATAAACAAGTTATATGTTTGTGCTCTCTTTTTCTCCTTTAGCAATTCGGATCAGGAGGATTTTAACAAACATTGGTCTACACTAAGTATGCATTCCACTTTAGTCATTGCTCCAGTCATTAATTTTTCTTGGGAATGAAACATTTAAGATATGGTAGTTTATGCTAATTTGAAGTCTCATTCTGACAAGCTGGCTTTTCCACAATCTTTGGAAATAAAAGGACAACAGAAATGTTGGAGCCATCCTGTGTGCCCCTATAGAGTTATAACATTTTTGTCACCCCAACATTGGTCATATTTATCATTTCACTATCGATCTACCTTTGTTATTTACATCATACAATGTCCTTGGAAATATTTTTATATGTGGGTAAAAAAATTTAAAAGCAAGCTTCTGAAATATTGGAGCTTTCTTGTCAAATTTAAATGGCAAAGGCGTTAATCGCCATGTTGAGAACCGGAGAGATGTGATTTTGACGTCCCGGTGAGTCTCTATGAGATTCAATATTTCTATTTTATTGTAGGTGAAATCTCCTTCAATATAGAGTAGTAGTCTGTGTGAAACCTTGAACCTTTGTGGTTTATTGGAGATTTTTTTCACATACCAATATTTTCACATACCAATATTTTGTAGTTAATATGTTTCTTGAGTGTGTGTGTTTTTAATGTTTTTCAGGAATTCTAATTTTTGACCGGTAATAAAGAGAGCCGATATCCATTCCCCTTGAAAAAGACTCTTTTGAGTCGAAACATGGCCCATGTCGGGTTGAATATTTGAATGACCTTTCTATTGGCTAAGTATTTTTTATTAAAAATTTGGGTAACAAGCCGGTTTAGAGATTTTTGCAATAGATGCTTTATAGTTGAATTTGATTAAAATTTGAATAGTTTATATTTACAAAAACTCAAAAAATTATAAAAAATTATGCTATGGTAGACGTGAGACAATAGATGATTAAAAATGTCTTTGCTCATAGGCTGACTACTGCCTGCAGCCCATTGAGGGCTAGAGACAGCGGATTAAACCTTGTCTTGAGCATATGCCGATGATATTGTCTCTAGTCTGGTTTAAATGTGTTTGTGGTAAATAGTTAAAAATACTACTTCCCTCTCTAGAGTGTGTCACTTTTGTTGTGAGTGATCATTTGAGAGGAGTTTGCTTCTGGTATGTGATTGATGTATTAATGTTACCCATATTTGCTTACTCCCGTAATATGTTACTTGATGTTTTAACTATGATTATTTTATATTATGCTTCTCTCTCCCTTTTTCTCATTGAATTACATAGAAATATGTTATATTTTAATGTTACCTATTTTTGTTTACTCCTGTAATATATTGTTTAAAATGTAAACCGGAGTGAAGGCAGACTGCTATACCCCGGTATATAAACTCTTCTAAATAAAAATAAATAAAAAATAAAATAAAGGATCTCTTGGTATTCCACTGTCTTCAGAAATATCACACATTTGAAGATCTGAAATGGCTTGTCTTGGACCAGATCAGTAGATCATGGAGAGGGAACAATCAAGAATAGTTGCTTATAGCAGAAGTGGATTTTTAATCTTCAAACTGTATAAGATATGCAGGCTAATTTTAAAATAAACACACATGCACCCATACATGCGCATATTGGCATGCAAGCAAAGATACGCTGGAATTTTAGATTCCAATTGCTTGTAAATATACTAATTTTAAAAGGTTACTCGAGCACAGCTAGCACGAGTAAGACTTTGATGGCTTTTACGCACGTAAGTAGGTAGATTTTAAAACATGCTCATGCAAGGGACATCCCAGTTTTTCCAAATATTCCACCAGTTTGCCTAGCTAATATCGAGATTTTAGATACCCCTCTGGTTCTTCATCCTACATGCCCACCAGTTGACCCAGACCCCTCACCCTGTCTTATAAGCCCTAAATTTTGAGATCTACAGACTTGCTCCTCATCTGGAGACACAATAAAGTTATACTGATAAGCCAACGCTTGCCACAGGTTCCAGTTTTAAAATGAGTTATAGGGATGTGAATCGTTTTTCAACGATTAAAATTATCGTCCGATAATGTTTATATCGTCTTAAATCGTTATAGAACACGATACAATAGAAATTCTAACGATTTATCGTTAAAAATCGTTAAATCGTGTTAGTGCGCACTAACTCGAGTTAGTGCGCACTAACTCCCCGTTAGTGCGCACTAACTCGATTTAGTGCGCACTAACTGAAAATGATACAAATAAACACTTTCCAGGTCACTGAAGGTCAGTTAGGAATGAATATGTGTTCCTATTGGCTGGCTGCCCTCTTATCTATTGATGTTACCACTGAGGTGATGGTTGGGGGGATGGGAAATGGAACTGGAAACTAACGAACACCAACAGAAAATGAAACAAAGTGTTCACACTTCCCAGGTCAGTAAAGGTCACTTAGGAATGAATATGTATGTATGTATTCCTATTGGCTGGCTGTGCTCTTATCTATTGATGTTACCAATATGGTTGGGGGGATGTGAAATGGAAACAGTTGGAAGCTTGACAAAAAAAGTAATGTAATGATCAGCACTCACCTGACTAGAACTTGTTTGTTTATTATTTTTGTTAGCAGGCACCTGAAATGCTAGTGCATGTTGAATTTGCCAATCACTGTGCATTTTAGAAAGGTGGTCCTGGCTGGAACTGTACACAGTTCAAATATATGTAATTGATTGTTGGTAAGTGTATTTTTTAAGTAGCCACACTGGCACCAGTATGTTTACTTTTCCTCCTACTTAACTCACTAGCTCAGCTTTGTAAGAAGGGCTTCTCTGCTTGTGTGTTGTTTTTGTTTGGTGTGAGGAGAGCAGAAACATCAGATCTTTATTCAATCTACTACAGTCATCTCTTACAGTGCCCTATCCCTATTAATACCAGGAGTGTTGTGATCTTCCTGCACACAGTGCCCTAACCCTGATACCAGTCTGAGACAGCTCCCTCCCTGCATTACTAGTGAGAGGCTGGCTTCACAGACAGGGGGGAGCTGCCTGACCCTCACTCCTGACTTCCCCCATGTCCCAGCTAGTGAATGGTGTGTGGGTGAGGGGGGGGGAGGATGGTGAAGTCTGAGACAGCTCCCTCCCTGCATTACTAGTGAGAGGCTGGCTTCACAGACAGGGGGGAGCTGCCTGACCCTCACTCCTGACTTCCCCCATGTCCCAGCTAGTGAATGGTGTGTGGGTGAGGGGGGGGGGGAGGATGGTGAAGTCTGAGACAGCTCCCTCCCTGCATTACTAGTGAGAGGCTGGCTTCACAGACAGGGGGGGAGCTGCCTGACCCTCACTCCTGACTTCCCCCATGTCCCAGCTAGTGAATGGTGTGTGGGTGAGGGGGGGGGGAGGATGGTGAAGTCTGAGACAGCTCCCTCCCTGCATTACTAGTGAGAGGCTGGCTTCACAGACAGGGGGGAGCTGCCTGACCCTCACTCCTGACTTCCCCCATGTCCCAGCTAGTGAATGGTGTGTGGGTGAGGGGGGGGGGGGGAGGATGGTGAAGTCTGAGACAGCTCCCTCCCTGCATTACTAGTGAGAGGCTGGCTTCACAGACAGGGGGGAGCTGCCTGACCCTCACTCCTGACTTCCCCCATGTCCCAGCTAGTGAATGGTGTGTGGGTGAGGGGGGGGGGGGGAGGATGGTGAAGTCTGAGACAGCTCCCTCCCTGCATTACTAGTGAGAGGCTGGCTTCACAGACAGGGGGGAGCTGCCTGACCCTCACTCCTGACTTCCCCCATGTCCCAGCTAGTGAATGGTGTGTGGGTGAGGGGGGGGGGGAGGATGGTGAAGTCTGAGACAGCTCCCTCCCTGCATTACTAGTGAGAGGCTGGCTTTGCAGACAGGGGGGAGCTGCCTGACCCTCACTCCTCCGGGGTATTGTGATCTTCCTGCACACAGTGCCCTATCCCTGATACCAGGGGTGTTGTGATCTTCCTGCATGCAGTGCCCTATCCCTATTAATACCAGGAGTGTTGTGATCTTCCTGCATGCAGTGCCCTATCCCTATTAATACCAGGAGTGTTGTGATCTTCCTGCATGCAGTGCCCTATCCCTGATACCGGGATGTGTGCAAGAAGATCACAACACCCCCGGTATCAGGAATAGGGCACTGTGTGCAGGAAGATCACAACACCCCCAGTATCAGGAATAGGGCACTGTGAGCAGGAAGATCACAACACCCCTGGTATTAGGGATAGGGCACTGTGTGCAGGAAGATCACAACACTCCTGGTATTAATAGGGATAGGGCACTGTGTGCAGGAAGATCACAATACCCCTGGTATCAGGGTTAGGGCACAAGTTCTAGTCACATTGACTGATCACATTACTTGTTTTGTCAAGCTACCAACTGTTTCCATTTCCCATCCCCCATATACTGTCAGTAGGAAACTTGGTAACATGAATAAATAAGAGGGCAGCCAATAGGAATACATATTCATTCCTAAACTGACCTTAACTGACCTGAAAAGTGTCAAATTGTATCATTTTCAGTTAGTGCGCACTAACTCCCAGTTAGTGCGCACTAACTCCCGTTAGTGCGCACTAACTCCCGTTAGTGTGCACTAATCGGAAAAAACGATTTTTAACGATTTTTTAACTAAAAAATCGTGCCTAAGACGATTTTCTTGCCCTGCCACACGATTTCTATCGTTAAGACGATATGGAAAACGATTCACATCCCTAATGAGTTATGTGAATAACTGTTGGACCTGCCTAGAACATCCATGCCTCGCCCCTTTTCCACTATCTTATTTTTGATGCACACTGCTATATATGCATGTACCTCACAGATTTTTAATATCTACCTTGCACACATGTCCCACAAACACACGATGTGGGCATTTTTGCATGAGCAATGCTTTTAAAGTCTACCTCATTGATGGTAATTTTAAAATGAGTGCACGGGCATCCATACACACATGTATGGGTGCACGAGTGGACATACACTGAAAATTTATATCATGCGAGCAGATGCATGCATATTATTTAAAATACAACTACCACGCATATATGTGCAACTAATTTTAAGTAGTTACTTGAGCAAACGTACTTTGCATTTCTTCTTTAGGACTTTGTGGCTTTAACATGCGCAGATAAGTGGATTTTAAAACATTCTCGCATGAAAGACATTCTCAGTTTTACCCATTAGTACACCAGTTTGACCAGACTGTCTCAAGGTCATCCTGACTCCTCTGATTCTTAAGCCTGCACTCCCCCCAGTTGACCCAGACTCCTCACTCAGTCATTTTACCCCTTTACTGAGATTTATGTAGAGATATACCTTATCAAAACCTGAAGTAAACATGCGTAGCTAACAGTCCACTGAGTGCTGTAGTCGCTGGATTTAAAATCCAGATTTACATGTGTAATCTGTTGGGCTCACTCTGGAATACCTCCTATATGCCCTAACTTCACCCCCCCCCCCCCTTTTTTTTTTTTTTACTCATGCCCACATATATACACATGTAGTTTGCAGCTTTTAAAATATGCACTACTCACGTGCAGCCCATATACACTTTTAAAATTCAGCGCATAGAATGGAAGTCCTGTTTTTAAGCTCCTTATTAGGTCTCAAGAGCATTTTTCATTCTGATTGACTGCATGATGTGATCTTCTCTATGGTTGATTTAAAGGTTTGGAACTGTGAGCATATAACTATCCGGTTGAGATTCCCAGGGTTGGAGCACAAAATTGAAGCTTGAAAATTGTATTTATGGAAATGTTTGCTAGTTGTTTCCCCTAAAGCAGGTGCCTGAGTGGTGCTGAAATGTGGTCACGTCGGGATACGTGAACACATTTGATTGAAGTGAAGCTCAGATTTGAATGACATTTCAAAACTGCTCCAGAAGATTTAAAAACCTTCAAGAAAGAAGTTCCTTTGCATGCTTTATGTCTAAAACTTGTCCATGATGCATGAAGATATTTTCCAATGTAGTAACTGACGAATATTTCAGTACCCAGAAGAAGTATTGAAGTAGCACTGAAAGGGGCAAATGGTCATTTGAAGAATATTTTAGTATATAAAGAAACATATTTCAACAACATAGAAAAATATTTTTAACAATTCCAAATATAAAAACATGGAACCATGATTATATTTGGCAACTGAACATCAGATGTCTGTGTTGACTGGTTGACTGACATGAAAATTCATATAAAGATCCCGCGACTCCGTTAGGGAGCGATCCACAATGGCTGCAGGGAGGGGCGAAAGGGACCATGGGAAGGAAGGGGAAGGGGATATTATGGAGGGGGGAGACAGTGCCCGATTGGCTGGGGTCAGGCTTCAAAAGGGGGGAGTCACTTCAGCACGCCCCTTTTGCCCAGCATCAGCCGAATCGTCATTCCCACCCAACCCCCCCATCATATCCCAAGTCCTTCATTAGGCACCCGTCGCAGCTCATGGCATTGCGGCATGGTGTCCAGCGCATTAGCAAGGCCCCTGCATAGATTTTATCTCCAGCCTTGCCATATGCACTTGAGGGCTAATGCCAGCTGGGGGAGATTTAGCTGGCCAGGGGGACCCAGGGATTTTCATGGGGAAGCGGTCCAGGAGTGCTTGAGCATTATCAAGTACCCATGTAACAAAATTTATGTTGGACAAACCAAACACTCATTATGATTATGTATTGGAGAACATAAAAGCCGTTTGAAAAACAGGAACAATGCATCTAGTCTTGAAAATACAATCTACATACATTATTATCTGATTCTTTCCAAAAAAAACACTCAGGAATGCCTTGCCTCAATATATGAATATTATAAAACACTTTTGTGAGAAGGCAATTTTCAGTTTTTGTGTGGTCAAATTGTTATTTGTCTGCATAAGTTACTTTGAAGATTGTCCTCTGTAGAGATCAAAGATAAATTTATCCTCTATTTCAACTTGTGGTTGACCAGCAAACCAACTTTTTTTTTTTTTGTAAGGAGCAAGTTTGGGGGGGGGGGGCACCTAAGAGACCCCTTTCTATCTCACCCTTATTTTTGATAAACCATTGATTAAATTGTCTTTATAAAAATTACTTTAGTTGAGCTGACAACAGAATGTAAACCTGCAAGAACATTATATAGCATTACTAGATTTATCACAACCTTAAGTGATTATGAGGTTGGCAGCCACTTTAAGAGCCTTTTCACCTTTCCAGTGGATCATTTAATGGTAATTACACTATTCATTTGTTTGGATTAATTCTGATATCGCATTACTTTCAGCCAAGGCTAGTTTCAAATTGCACATGTCATCTTGAGACCTACTGCAGTGCTTTAAAGAGGACTAGCATTATTCGCTCTGAGCTGGACATCAATATATCAAGAATAAAATCTGTCTCTCTCCCTCTAAATATATATAAGAACATTGTGGCCTAAATATTCAAAAGTATATAGTTGTGTACCTATCAGAGATTTTAGGTGCATAAGTGTAAACAACCAGAAATAGAACTGTTTTTGAAATAATGCGCATCTCAGATATTAGATTGGGTGGCTGAGCATATGCTGCAATAGCACATGACATTCACATTTAAAATACAGAAAATAAATTCAGGGCATAAGAACATAAGAATGCCCTACTGGGTCAGACCAAGGGTCCATCAAGCCCAGCATCCTGTTTCCAACAGTGGCCAAACCAGGCTACAAGAACCTGGCAAGCACCCAAACACTAAGAAGATCCTATGCAACTGATGGCAGTAGCAGCAGAGGCCATTCCCTAAGTCAACCTGATTAATGGACTTCTCCTCCAAGAACTTATCCAAACTGTTTTTGAACCCAGCTACACTAATTGCACTAATCACATCCTCTGGCAACAAATTCCAGAGCTTAATTGTGCATTGAGCGAAAAAGAATTTAACTTTTAGTTTTAAATGTGCTACTTGCTAACTTCATAGAGTGCTCCCTAGTCCTATTATCCGAAAGTGTAAATAACCGATTTACATCTACTCATTCAAGACCTCTCATGATCTTAAAGACCTCTATCATACACCCCCCCCCCCCCCAACCGTCCGTTCTCTACACTGAACAGCCCTAACCTCTTTAGTCTTTCCTCATAGGGGAGCTGTTCCATCCCCTTTATCATTTTGGTTGCCCTTCTCTGTACCTTCTCCATCACAATTATATCTTTTTTGAGATGCGGCGACCAGAGTTGTACACAGTATTCAAGGTGTGGTCTCACCATGGAGCGGTACAGAGACATTATGACTTTTCTGTTTTATTCACC